>NC_056743.1:1726819744-1726932244 GCF_019279795.1 Protopterus annectens | reverse complement strand
ATATATATATATATATATATATATATATATATATATATATATATATATATATATATATATATATATATATATATATATATATATATATATATATATATATATATATATATATATATATATATATATATATATATATATATATTACATCTGTACATACAAACATACATTTCCTATGCTGGGAGCTGCTTACATCTGTGCAGGCGCACTCTCCTATGCTTACTGTGCGTTACATATGTTTACTGCCGCTTATTTGTGCTTATTTGTGCGTTAGTCATTATGATTGAAAGGATCTGGTTAATAGTCCCATGCGATACACACGTTCACCTTTACATGTTTAAATGTCAGCTTTCTAGCAGAGCAATATTCATTCCACAAGGAAAATGAAATGTGCTATTGTTGACCTTGAACCATGAATGCCTTTTCATTAGGCGAATGCTCTAACCACTACACTGTAGGTGTTCTGCTTCATTTATATGTATACCTATGGTGCATTGTTACCCAAACACACTCCTTATCCCTTCACTTACACAGCAGGCATCCATTTTCCTGTTGGGAAAACCGCACTACTACACATGCGCCATTCCGTATTCCCTACTGCTCCGGACCCGTTCTGCATGTTGACTCACTCTGAGGATATTCAGACCTCCAAAGCCTATAGTCCTGGCACATATGTGTGTTAGATTGTCAGGGTGTTCATATGGTCATCCGGGTTTAGGATTGTCCAACTGGGGACCGAGACTGGCTTGTACCTACTTGAAAGTAAGACTTAGCATGGGGAGATCATTTGTTCCACTTTTAGCGTCCTACCTGTGGTTGGGGATGCAGAGGTGTGCTCAGCTGTGACCATCCTGATATATACCAGCACTAACTATTATGGTGATTTCCGCTGCTGTTTCCTTTCCCATTCATTGTGCCTGCTATATTGTGACCATGTTCATTCTTCATATGCACACACACACACACACACACATATATATATATATATATATATATATATATATATATATATATATCTATATCTATATGTGTGTGTGTGTGTGTGTGTGTGTGTATATATATCGGTCTGTACCTACACATGCATATACTCCTACATGCTTATTTACATTTCCCATACCGTTGAATCACCGCCACTTACCGTCGTGCATACACACTTGCATACCTGCTTACGTCTACGGTTGCCACCTTTTCATATGGCCAAAGTGGGACATTTTCGGGACACACATCAGATTTTACAGGTCGCCACATACTCACGGCCAGTACAAAGGTTAGAACTTTACTTATTTGCCTAAATGAAAGCTTACTCCTGTAGCAGTTTAGTTGCTTAATCTGTTTCTTGTAACTTTAAGTATTTTACATACAGAAATAACTGTTTTATGCAACTGTTACATGAAATATGGGAGATAAGTATTTCCTACAATCACAGGACATTGCCATTGCATTATATCTGGTCTGGACACAACTGCCCAAAAAGGGACTGTCCATTGCAAGGTTGGGCAGGTGTTAACCCTACTTACGTCTGCATTAAAGTGCCTTGAGCACCCTATATCCGACTGCCACTATGCGAATGTGTATGGTATATATTCTCGATAATGCACGTGGGGAGACGTGCATCACGGTCAGGTGTTTAATCCCAGGTTGTAGGTTCTGCAGGACTGGCTGGAGGCTGAGCAGTCTTGTGGACAACTACTGCTCATACAACATGTGTCAAGATGTATACAGGACTGGACATTGTGTCGTGACACCAAGTCTAATGTTTAGAACAGATACATATCCCATGAGGGATATCCAAAAATTGTGGGGACCGATGACCTTTTTTGCTTTATGGCTATAAGGTAGGGTTTTACATAAAAGGGATACATAGTTTGCAATCCTGAGACTGCCTAGGGAGAGACTGCCTACTAGATATGGGTAGGGGTCACTATGTGCAGATATGACTGCCCCTATCTAGCAGCCCGAGTATGGGTGGTTTTGGTGGATTTTCAGGAAAGGGGGGGTGGTGTACTGTGAAGGGGATGATGGGTATTTAATTATGTATCCAGGTGTGTTGGGGTTGGATGGCTCACTTCAAGCCAGACCATTTTGTGGGTATGTGCCAGTAACATTTCTGTACATGTGTATTCCACTTTTTAATGTTCACATGTTTGTGGGATTGTATTGCAGATGTGTATATCTGTTCTTTGGTTATCTTCCTGATTCACCCACTGCTCCCTCGTAGACCTCCAGTTCACCTATTGTGCATCCAACCCAGTCTCCCTTTGGCAATATATATTACATTACCCATCACCCCCCACCCCCATACTCCACAGACACCATTCATCCCTTCTCTAGTTGATGGCCCATGTCACAGTCAACAGAAAACATTGCATACTCTACATATCTCCGGGACCAATATGGTTGTGAGGACTACCCTAGCATTTCTGATCATCCACATTCTGTACTTCATGCACATAGGTACACGCAAATACTTATCTTTCATGACATGGTAGGTAGACCTGGGTAATACCCGTTCATCTATGGGCCATCCTGACAAGGATGACTTGGACCACGAATGGGCAGATATTGGGCAAATGTTCTGACCATTGGTAGGGTTGCCACCTTTTCATATGACATGGATGGGACATTATCGGGACACACATCAGAGTTTAGAGGCCAACATATACCCACGGTCATTACAAAGGATAGTACTTTAGTTTTATGCCTACATATAAGCTTTTATTGTTGTAGTGGTGTAGTTGCTTATTCTGTTCCATTTACTTGCTTATTCTGTTTCTTGTAACATTTAGGTATTTTATATACAATAGTATAAAATATAAGAAGGTGCACCATGAGCCAAAAGGCTTAGAAGAGATAAATCTCCAGTAGATAAAACACAGGTTTATTGATACACAACAGACTGCAGTAGGGTAAGCGCTTTCACGTTATGTTTAACGCTTCATCAGACATCAAGGCAGCCTCAAACCATCTGTTTAAATATAGATGACTCACAGGTCATATGTTTAAACTAACAAATCAGAATAAAAACAATATATATGTCAATTATTAAAATACAAACATCATAAAATCTTAAAAGCACATGTTAACGTCTTAAAGGTCTATTAGCTAAAAAAGGTTTAAGTGCTATTCTATCATTTAGACCAAATTTATGCGCTTGTAATTTTAGTATCCACTTCCCTTCTCTTTCCTCAATTTTGTTTTTGATGTCCCCTAATCTGCCATTTTTGGCTACCAGCTCAAGAACCTGAAATTGAAAACAGTGTGCTGGTCCTTGTTCCTTTACGTGTTTAGCTAGGGCATTGGTGGTGTTGCATTTAGCTATAGCATAAATATGCTCCCTAATGCGTTCACGTAGAGTTCTGGTTGTCATGCCAACATAATAGATTTTACATTGCTGGCATCCAGCTAGGTATACTAAACAGTCAGACTTGCAGTCAGCATAACGTCTGAAAAAATAGGTGCGTTTGGTATAGGGATGTGTAAAACAGTCAGTGTTGGATATGTGTCTGCATTGATTGCATGTGTGACAAGGATAGGTACCTTTCTTGGTTATTGACTTGTTGGGTCTTTCGACCCTGTCATAGCAAAGTAGTCTACTGAGAGAGGACATATTCCTGTATGCAACTCTAGGTCTCTCATCAACAAGGTTCTTAATCCTATCGTCTACCATTAAAAGTCTCCAGTTGTTGTTTAAGATGTTTATAATATGTTTGTTTTTATTAGTGAAAGGAATAACAACTCTATTGACATTAGAGTTGTTCTTGGCCTTATTGGGGACTGAAGGATCTCTAAGTCTGTTAATCAAGGGGGCTCCTATGTCTTCCCTAAGTCTATCACCCATAGTGATGTGTTCTGATACATGCTCACGATCATAGCCTCTGGACATAAAATTCCTGGCTAATTGAGTTTTGTGTTTATTGTAGACCAAGTCTTGTGATGTTAATTTGGAAACCCTTATGGTTTGATTCTTAACTATATTATTGTGGACGTGTCTGGGGTGCATGCTACGACGATGTAATAAGTTGTTCCTCCAACAAGATTTCCTGAAGATCTCTGTTTCAAAACTATTGGTACCTTTAATGATCTTAACATCCAAGAACTCAATCTCATTGATGGCCTGTGAGCAATCAAAAGTAAGAAAACTGGTCGTTCCATTCAAATAGTCGATGAACAACCGCAACTGCTCCAAGGTACCACCCCACAACAAAAAGACATCATCCACAAATCTGTTAAAATATTTAAGATGTTCCTTGTATTCAAAATCAGAGTTAAAGATGTATAAATCCTCCCATTGTGCCAATACCAAGTTGGCGTAGGCGTTGGCACATGGGGTGCCCATCGCCACACCCTTGGTTTGTAAGTAGTAACTCTCATCATAGCAAAGAACATTATTCTCAAGTACGATCTCTAAGAGAGACATACATCTAGCCACTATATCATCTGGAACCTTCTTGTTGGAAAGCAATGTTCTAACATATTCCATACCTATGTCATTAGGTATGGATGTGAAAAGTGACTTGACGTCAAGAGTGACAAGTATGTCATCAGCACTGAAAATAGATCTACTATAGCTAGCTAGACTCTCCAAAAAATGAGGTGTATCCTTCAGGATGTAACTGATCCCCATGACAATGGGTTTCAACATCTTGTCCAAATATATGGACAATGGTTCAGTTAACCATCCCCGACTTGAAACGATGGGTCTCAGGGGAGGGTTCAACACATCTTTATGAATCTTTGGTAAGCCTCTAAAAGATGGCACCATTGGTTTATCCACTACCATGTATGAATACAAGTCCCTATCTATTATATTAGTTAACATCAAATCATAAAGATTGGCATGTACACATTTAATCAAATTGTTTAACTCATAGTTATTAATGGAAAGATACGTTTCCTTATCTGCCAACATGTGTTCCATTTCCCTAGAATAACTAGATTTATCTAGAACAACAATGGCACCACCTTTGTCAGCTTGTCTAATGGCTATTTTATCGTTATTCCGCAAGCTCATTAAAGCTTGTCTCTCTTCTATAGTCAGATTATGGAAATCAGCTTTCACATTCTTATCATTATACAGATCAAATAGATCAGATTCACATGCCTGTTCGAAAGCCTCTAAGAGAGGATGTTGTTGTGGCATGAAAATAGAAGGTTTCTTAAACAACATATTGTCTGTATTTGCATTGGTATTAGCACTATTTACATCCTGGCCAAACATTAATTTCAAAGCAAGATTTCTAGTAAAAAACTTAATATCAATAATGACGTCCGTTAGGTCATTACAACCTGCAGGTATAAAACCTAAGCCTCTGTTTAAGACAGAGAGCTCATATTCATTTAAGGTGTAATCAGATATATTAACAACTAAGTCATCAGTTGTGTTACCTTCTTGGTGGGGTGAGTATTTTCTTCGGTGTTCTTCCTTTTCACCGGTCTCCCTTGTGGGGACCAAGTTTTCTTGTCGATGGGTTTGTATGGAAGGGGAAAAGAAGGAAACCCTTCCCCTAAACCAAACACTTCATCTTCCACAGAAATAATAAAAGGGTCTATAGAAAGTTGTTTCCTACGAACGTCATGGCTTTTGTGAACAACCGGAGTGTCAACAGAATGCGGTACATCCACCTTGGCATTTTCATCAGCGTGTACTTGGGCTTCAACAGTAACCAGACGAGATGGCGGAATAGCCGTGATATCAGTTGGTTCCGCTGGTGTAGGTCGTGCATCAAAGACGATGTTTTCATTCAGATGAACCTGGGTTTCTGCAGTAACCAAACGAGATGGCAAAATCATCCTAGCTTCAAGTGGCCCAACTGGTAAAGGCGAGCGTGAAGACGCCGGTTCAGTTGCGCCTATAGATGACGTCTTCACAGGGGAGGATCTCTTATCTCTCCGGTAAGGTTGATCAGCTGGATTTAAAGGGATACGCTCATATCTAGAGTTATGATATGTACGAGCATTGGGTTTCTCACGAGGCCAAGAGAAAACCTGGCTCTTATTAAAATCAACAAAGTCCCGCTCGAGTTTGCGTTTTTTATCTTGAGATAATCTCAAGTCTAAAGATGTTATAGTACGTTTGAGATCATCGGTGAACATTGTAAATTCAGCATCCCCTAAAGCTTTCAATAGATCATATTCAATGATCTTGACATCTTCCATTAATTGCTGTATAACAGAATCATAATGGTTGATGAGGATCTTAATGTATGAAAATTACAAGCGCATAAATTTGGTCTAAATGATAGAATAGCACTTAAACCTTTTTTAGCTAATAGACCTTTAAGACGTTAACATGTGCTTTTAAGATTTTATGATGTTTGTATTTTAATAATTGACATATATATTGTTTTTATTCTGATTTGTTAGTTTAAACATATGACCTGTGAGTCATATATATTTAAACAGATGGTTTGAGGCTGCCTTGATGTCTGATGAAGCGTTAAACATAACGTGAAAGCGCTTACCCTACTGCAGTCTGTTCGTGTTGTGTATCAATAAACCTGTGTTTTATCTACTGGAGATTTATCTTTTTTAAGCCTTTTGGCTCATGGTGCACCTTCTTATATTTTATATTATTGACTTTCTTTCGGTTTGAAGGTGCTTTATCCAGCAAGAGTTGTTCTTTTACATATTGAGACTGTCGGTGCTTTTCTTGCTGGGACATGGCTGCTTCTTCTGAACAAAGTGATTTAAACTTGAAATTGGCGAGTAAATCACTAATGCTAGAGGACCTGATCCGAATGGATGTAAATCCGCTGTTGAAATTAACAGCCTCAGAACTGAACAAACCAATGACAACTGAGAACGCCTTTAAAAACAATATGGATATTCTACTGCTAACCAGGAGGTTTGAGAACAAACTACAAAGGATACGTAACATTCAGTGGCAGAGTTTACACATGGAAGCCTGCCTTAAGTTCAAACTTGTACCCAGAGGTCTTAGGGTACTAAAGATGCCAACGTTCGGAGACTCTGATCCAGAGCTTCTAGCCAAATGGCAGAAGCTCAATCTAGAGACCAGCTTTTCATACATTAAGATCCTCATCAACCATTATGATTCTGTTATACAGCAATTAATGGAAGACGTCAAGATCATTGAATATGATCTATTGAAAGCCTTAGGGGATGCTGAATTTACAATGTTCACCGATGATCTCAAACGTACTATAACATCTTTAGACTTGAGATTATCTCAAGATAAAAAACGCAAACTCGAGCGGGACTTTGTTGATTTTAATAAGAGCCAGGTTTTCTCTTGGCCTCGTGAGAAACCCAATGCTCGTACATATCATAACTCTAGATATGAGCGTATCCCTTTAAATCCAGCTGATCAACCTTACCGGAGAGACAAGAGATCCTCCTGTGAAGACGTCATCTATAGGCTTAACTGAACGGCGCCTTCGCCTTTACCAGTTGGGCCACTTGAAGCTAGAATGATTTTGCCATCTCGTTTGGTTACTGCAGAAACCCAGGTTCATCTGAATGAAAACATCGTCTTTGATACACGACCTACACCAGCGGAACCAACTGATACCACGGCTATTCCGCCATCTCGTCTGGTTACCGTTGAAGCCCAAGTACACGCTGATGAAAATGCCAAGGTGGATGTACCGCATTCTGTGAACACTCCGGTTGTTCACAGAAGCCATGACGTTCGTAGGAAACAACTTTCTATAGACCCTTTTATTATTTCTGTGGAAGATGAAGTGTTTGGTTTAGGGGAAGGGTTTCCTTCTTTTCCCCTTCCATACAAACCCATCGACAAGAGAACTTGGTCCCCACAAGGGAGATCGGTGAAAAGGAAGAACACCGAAGAAAATACTCACCCCACCAAGAAGGTAACACAACTGAGGACTTAGTTGTTAATATATCTGATTACACCTTAAATGAATATGAGCTCTCTGTCTTAAACAGAGGCTTAGGTTTTATACCTGCAGGTTGTAATGACCTAACGGACGTCATTATTGACATTAAGTTTTTTACTAGAAATCTTGCTTTAAAATTAATGTTTGGCCAGGATATAAATAGTGCTAATACCAATGCAAATACAGACAACATGTTGTTTAAGAAACCTTCTATTTTCATGCCACAACAACATCCTCTCTTAGAGGCTTTCGAACAGGCATGTGAATCTGATTTATTTGATCTGTATAATGACAAGAATGTGAAGGCTGATTTCCATAATCTGACCATAGAAGAGAGACAAGCTTTAATGAGCTTGCGGAATAACGATAAAATAGCCATTAGACAAGCTGACAAAGGTTGTTCATTGTTGTTCTAAATAAATCTAGTTATTCTAGGGAAATGGAACACATGTTGGCAGACAAGGAAACGTATCTTTCCATTAATAACTATGAGTTAAACAATTTGATTAAATGTGTACATGCCAATCTTTATGACTTGATGTTAACCAATATAATAGACAGGGACTTGTATTCATACATGTTAGTGGATAAACCAATGGTGCCATCTTTTAGAGGCTTACCAAAGATTCATAAAGATGTGTTGAACCCTCCCCTGAGACCCATCGTTTCAAGTCGGGGATGGTTAACTGAACCATTGTCCATATATTTGGACAAGATGTTGAAACCCATTGTTATGGGGATCAGTTACATCCTGAAGGATACACCTCATTTTTTGGAGAGTCTAGCTAGCTATAGTAGATCTATTTTCAGTGCTGATGACATACTTGTCACTCTTGACGTCAAGTCACTTTACACATCCATACCTAATGACATAGGTATGGAATATGTTAGAACGTTGCTTTCCAACAAGAAGGTTCCAGATGATATAGTGGTTAGATGTATGTCTCTCTTAGAGATCGTACTTGAGAATAATGTTCTTTGCTATGATGAGAGATACTACCTACAAACCAAGGGTGTGGCGATGGGCACCCCATGTGCAAACGCATATGCCAACTTGGTATTAGCACAATGGGAGGATTTATACATCTTTAACCCTGATTTTGAATACAAGGAACATCTTAAATATTTCAACAGATTTGTGGATGATGTCTTTTTGTTGTGGGGTGGTACCTTGGAGCAGTTGCGGTTGTTCATCGATTATTTGAATGGGACGACCAGTTTTCTTACTTTTGATTGCTCACAGGCCATCAATGAGATTGAGTTCTTGGATGTTAAGATCATTAAAGGTACCAATAGTTTTGAAACAGAGATCTTCAGGAAATCTTGTTGGAGGAACAACTTATTACATCGTCGTAGCATGCACCCCAGACACGTCCACAATAATATAGTTAAGAATCAAACCATAAGGGTTTCCAAATTAACATCACAAGACTTGGTCTACAATAAACACAAAACTCAATTAGCCAGGAATTTTATGTCCAGAGGCTATGATCGTGAGCATGTATCAGAACACATCACTATGGGTGATAGACTTAGGGAAGACATAGGAGCCCCCTTGATTAACAGACTTAGAGATCCTTCAGTCCCCAATAAGGCCAAGAACAACTCTAATGTCAATAGAGTTGTTATTCCTTTCACTAATAAAAACAAACATATTATAAACATCTTAAACAACAACTGGAGACTTTTAATGGTAGACGATAGGATTAAGAACCTTGTTGATGAGAGACCTAGAGTTGCATACAGGAATATGTCCTCTCTCAGTAGACTACTTTGCTATGACAGGGTCGAAAGACCCAACAAGTCAATAACCAAGACAGGTACCTATCCTTGTCACACATGCAATCAATGCAGACACATATCCAACACTGACTGTTTTACAGATCCCTATACCAAACGCACCTATTTTTTCAGACGTTATGCTGACTGCAAGTCTGACTGTTTAGTATACCTAGCTGGATGCCAGCAATGTAAAATCTATTATGTTGGCATGACAACCAGAACTCTACGTGAACGCGTTAGGGAGCATATTTATGCTATAGCTAAATGCAACACCACCAATGCCCTAGCTAAACACGTAAAGGAACAAGGACCAGCACACTGTTTTCAATTTCAGGTTCTTGAGCTGGTAGCCAAAAATGGCAGGTTAGGGGACATCAAGAACAAAATTGAGGAAAGAGAAGGGAAGTGGATACTAAAATTACAAGCGCATAAATTTGGTCTAAATGATAGAATAGCACTTAAACCTTTTTTAGCCAATAGACCCCTAAGACGTTAACATGTGCTTTTAAGATTTTATGATGTTTGTATTTTAATCATTGACATATATATTGTTTTTATTCTGATTTGTTAGTTTAAACATATGACCTGTGAGTCATATATATTTAAACAGATGGTTTGAGGCTGCCTTGATGTCTGATGAAGCGTTAAACATAACGTGAAAGCGCTTACCCTACTGCAGTCTGTTCGTGTTGTGTATCAATAAACCTGTGTTTTATCTACTGGAGATTTATCTCTTCTAAGCCTTTTGGCTCATGGTGCACCTTCTTATATTTTATACTATTGACTTTCTTTCGGTTTGAAGGTGCTTTATCCAGCAAGAGTTGTTCTTTTACGTATTTTATATACAGACATAAGTATTGTATGGGACTATTACATAAAATATTAGACATAATTATTTCCTACTATCGCAGGACATTCCACATTTATAATGGCTTTGGTATGGACACACCTGCCTAAAGGGGGACTGTCCCTCACAATGTAGGACAGGTGGTAACCCAAACCATTGGGCTAAGCTTAGCAATTGGTGGCGAGCTAATATGATGCATTTTGCTTCCACTTGATATAACTAGCGACACTACAGTGGAATATGGGCACAGGGCTTTAAATATCATTTTTTTGATGGATAGGGACTCAGTATTCAGCTATGTCCCTTTGTGTTTACTTCTTATTGTGGTGTTTGCAAAAATGTCTTGTATGCTTTGCATACATTTCACTATCCGCAGACACTGCCAGGAGTGATTACTATTAGAGGTAGGCTGTACTAGTCAGCATTTTAGGTTGCGCGTATGCAGCTGACATGTTCACGCCTCTGTGCAGTGCTTGGACACGCCCCCTGCACTCGTACATGTTTCATATGCACGTGGGCGTTACGGCAGTGCACTTTCATTAATATGCATGTGGTGCTGCTGCCCGATCTCTATGCTGCACGGTCGTGCAAGACAAATGCCGTCCTTGCACCGAGCTTCATGAATCCTGGGGATAGTTATGCCAAAACACAGCACTTTGCCAAAACACGTGCAGTCACCTTGCTTTATCTTTGCTTAATGTGCCCTTTTTCCCCTTATTATATTTGTTTTGCTCGTTTAAGCTCTTTGCATGCCCACTGTAATTTTCTTGTGCTCATTTTACACTAAACATGCCCAGCTTTACTTTAAACACACTCGTCTTGCTTTAAACATGCTTGTTTTGCTTTTCTGTTAATCATTTCATCAAATACCTTTATTTTAAAGATCTGCTTTAGTTAACAAAGTTTTTGTGCCCTCTGCTTGCTTAATAATGTGGTTTGTGCCCTTGTAATGCCCTCTTTTGTCTTTACTATCAAGTAAACAGTTTGTGCTACATCTCATTACCTTTGATCTTTTCTGGCTCTTTTTGTGCTCATTTCTCTTAGTTTTACCTTCACTGTCATCTCTGTACCTCATGGCTCTGGATTTTATTATCTGCGATCCTGGTTCTGACAACATGTCATTCTCTTATTTTGGACACGATAGAAGAGTCTTCATGGGTTCTGCTCAAACAGCTTATTTTATACAAGCACATCACTATAGGAGATTACTGACTTAAGTAACTTTTATACAAACTAACAACTGTGATTATGCATGCTCTCACTGTAGCTGATCTTACAAAATGGCATTAGGGATTGCACATGTCTGGAATTTATACATGCACATACAGCCTTGGCATGCTTCTTAAAGATACAGCACACATCACTTGCAATCTGATCTACAGTAATGTACTCATCTCACGATTCTACTTTTCCCAACAGTATTACATTGCATGACTACTTTCGCATGTTTGTTAACCACTTTCATTTAATCTCTTTCTTACTGTTCTAGTCACGCAACCCCTGAATGAAGGTATGCAGATGGGGTAAACAATTATGTGAGTTTTACATAGCTAATGCAAGGTCAGCAAATGAAGTCAGGACATACAGTATAACTGTACTTAAAATTAATGGGGGTAGAGGAGAACTGTTTTAATTTCAACATGGGTGGGCACTAGATTTTTTCATATATTCATGTGATGTTCTTTTTGTGTAAATGTCAACAGAGAGCATTCACTACCTAGCTTGATTTTCTGCTGTGAATGGCACTATAGTGCTTTCTATTTTGGGCTGTTCATTTAAGCCTATTTTTCCTGTTAAACCATTCTGGAGCTACGTGATACATAAAGACAGACACTGAAATTCACTATTTAGCCTTCTTTGTCTCTTCCTCATTGTTCCCCATTCTTGTGTCTCGACACAGATTTCTTAACCTGAGAGAGAAGGATTGCAACGCTCATTTGGGCAGGTGGTTCCAGGGTTGTTAATGGCAAGATGTTATTGTAAGCAGAACGCCTTTGATGTGTCTCATGGTTGTAGTGAAGAAGGGTATCCTGCTGGGTGGTGTAGTTTGTGGTGGTCCTGCTTAGCACAAGTCTGTTGTCTGCTTCAAGCTGTTATTTGACTGTTAAGAGTTTTGTTGAGCCTTATATTGTTTTTTGTGGGTTTCTGTTGGTGAATTTGGCTTGCACTGGTGGTTGACTTTTAGTGGTTGCTTCTCTGTGTCCTCAGATGATGTTAAGCATGAGGTAAATCCATTCCAGAATGCCTGCATCAGTGGAGCGTCCAGGAGCAGTTTGTAGGTTGTTATGAGACATTCTTTCACTTTTTAAGCTGAGTTCATAGTCTTTCCTTTGTACCTTCATATTTCTCTAAGTTATAGTATAGTGAGTGACTTCTGAGAATATCGAATGTTTAAAAAAATAATTAAATATATGAGGCAGCATATGGTAAAACAGATGGCTTCTCCACACACATATGATTTTATTAGTTCTTCTAATGGTTTACTGCTTCATTTAATAATATCCTCAAAGGTATTGACTGTCAGCTTGCAGCCCCTGTACTTTGGTACAGACATTTTCCTCCTGATGGGTCAACTTAATACAAAAAAGGGAAACAAATATGTAGTAATACAATCAAAGTGATATAATACTCCATTGTCTGTGTTTCATAAGTATGTATAGCCATTCAACTGCACATATGCTGTGTCTTATTTACATGTAGTTGGGAAGTCATGATTAATGAGGTATTTTTGTTTTAACTAAACTTTATGAATGATACCTTTATGTACATGTTAGTTAATCAACCTCACCCCCTTTTCCTTCCGGTGTATAATGTTTTGATGGACCTCCATATGTGTATGTTAGTTGTGCAGTTGTGCTAATCTGTAATATCATTATGAAATGATTGTGTGATGCACTCTATTAGGGGGAGTCCTTTGCATTAGCTACTTTAAAATCCTCTGTGAATGCATATTAATGCATGACCTGACATTCTATGCACTTTATAGTGTTGCTATAGGGATATATCAACTCTGTTCCTATCTGCAGGCCTTTAACTGCGATCATTGAACAGCAGACTTTCCATTTGAAATGCATTGGGTGGATAAATAATGGGTGACTCAGTCATTCATTGATAAATGAAGCATTTATCATTTATTCTTTATTCATTATACTTATTATTTAATAATTTATCATTGATAAATGCTACACACCACTGGATTTGAAACCAGGACTTTATGTGGAAAAAGCTACTCTTTGTAAAACATTTAACAGACTGAGCTAATGAGTCACTGTTACAGTAGATGCATTTGTCAAAATGTAAGTGCACACAAACAGGCTATGACATACTTTAAGTGCATCCAATGTTATGTGCATGGCTTTATATGGATATATTTCTCCACCAGAGTCCCAGCTGAACATGTATTTTGCCATTAATGTTTTAGTAGGTCTATTTATAAATGTTGCTGATAAAAGTGCACACTTACCTGCTATGAGAGACCTCACTTACATCTATTACTCTGTGTCTGGATTTCTAGTGGTGTACTTCTTTACCAGACTTCAAGTTACATTCCCAGTTTTTCCATTACTCTTTCAGCAAGTTTGTGCAATGCCACAAGATGTGCAGCTCTGCTTAAACATGCTTAATGACAGTAACTTGCAATTACTATATTTTGCTTAAACCATCTGTTTTAATTAACAGCTGTATGGTGCGGCAGGTTCATGCACTGGTCTGCAGGTACGATGGTCCTGGGTTTGACATAGGGCACAGGTGTACATTCTGTATGTTTATTATCATTGCAAACACATACATCAATATAGCTCCATTTAGCAGAACTTAGCAACACTGGCCAATCCAACACGTCATGCAGTGTCACACGAAAAAATCTTTAAAGAAAAGAAAAATTTGGAGATAGGACAGTGGTGAAATGGGTACATGCATGGGGAAAAAAGTGAAAGGCAGGTAGGTATATGCAGGAAGGGTGTAGGAAAGAACCATAGCTATTCATTTCTTGTACAGCAGCAACTGTGCACTTTGACAGAATTTGGAGATGAATTTGGACTGTGACCCCCAGAGACAGGGGTGAGGACAGCATAATTGTATTGTCAAGCTAAGTGTACCAAATTATGTGTGTCTAGTGGACATGTGGGTGAAATGGAGAGCTATGTATAGGACAATTTTTTTTTTGTGGGACAGGTGCCGTTTTTTTTTTTTGTTTTGTTTTTTTTTTAAGGTGGAATATTGGGGAATGGGCGTAGGTACATGTGTGGGAGGTAAGCTGGGAAGGTGAGGAAGCTTTTCCAGACAGAGAAGACAGACAAGACAGAAGACAGGGTTGCTGTGTGACACAATGGTGGGGTGAACACCTTGTATGGGGTGAATGTTGTAGTATCCCAGTCTCAGATGCAGCCGCAAGGTAGCAGTGCAACTCAACTGCCCAGCCATGGGACTGTTGGCACTGCTACTTCACTGTCCCATAGTAGCAATGGTGGGGGCTGCTGTCCAGGGTGAGGCTGCCCCACCAGGGAGGTGGGCATACCCTCTGTCCACTGCAGTTGAGTTTTGAAAGCTTGAAAGATCAACCTGTGCACCATACCTGGCATTTCATTACAGATGACAAAATCACTCCCTTCACTGCCACTCCCAGAGAGGAGGCCCAGTCCTCACCTATGGACTGAACTACCTGATGCCACAGGTAGTACAGGAGCAGCAGAGGGGGCACCACCAGGCTGTGGCCCAAATGTGCTAGGTCCTGGTGCCACAGCTGGAGAAGTCAAGGTAGGGTGGATCACCTGGAACCAGCCTACCTTGGATATAAACATAAGTTAAGATTAGTAATAACCATACCAATGTTAATATTAACATAATAGAACTTAATATTGGTTAAGTCACATGAACATTAAGGTACATTATGTGGAACACAGCAATAAATAACATAACAGTAAGTATGTTAACAACAAACCAGTATGAAATAAACCATACGGCCAACATAACAGTTAAACAGAATATCTTAATATTAAATCTTAATATTAATCATAATAATAAATAACATTAATAAATTGATTACTACTACAAAACTAAAATCGTTCCCCATTAGAAAGCCTGCAACTAGACCTAGCTGTAGAATACTTCAATAACAAATTCCTTGAAATACTAAATAATCTTGCTCCCTTCAGAAAAAGTTGCTAAAAAAACAGACAGCTGCCAAGGGTTTCTAAAGAAACAAAACAACTAATGAAACAAAAAGATAAGGCCTAGTCACTATATCATATGACCAAAAATAACAACAATCTCACCTTTTACAAACAACTTAGAAACCATGCTAAGAAAAACATCATCAAGGATAAAATAACCTATTTCCTCACCTGCCAATAAAAATACCAGCACAATCCACAAAAATTCTGACAGAATATCAATCACCTCCTTAACCCCAAAAAAAATGTACTCCTGCCCCCCTCACTACTAACTCCTCTGTGCCCTTAGCCTCACAATTCAATTCCCACTTTATCAACTCTATAACTTTGTTCCTATACAATAAAACAATCTCACCACTCACTGCCCCCTCCCCTACCTCTAATGATGCAAACTCCTTCTTCTTTATTCCTTTCCAACTTCCTACATAAAAAAAACTCCTATGTAAATTAAAACCCTGCTGTTTAGCTGCTGACCAACTTCCAAATGCATAACTAAAGCTAGCTGCCCCATACATTGCCTACCCCTTATCATTACTAATAAACCACTCTATCTCCGAACAGTATGTTTCCAAATTGCAGAAAATCTCTCATCATACCACTTCATAAGGGCAACCTATCTAGAGACATAACTAACTACCGTCGCATCACCATTCTGTCTCCTTTTGACAAAATTCTAGCGAAATGCATCCACCAGCAACTCATGAATTACCTCACTACCAGCAACCTACTCTCCAGCACACAGCATGGCTTCAGGCCAAAACACAGTACTACCTCAGTCCTCATAACCTTTACAGAGACCATTCACCACCTCAGAAATGAAGGACAACTAGTCTCAGCCATTTTCTTAGATATGTCAAAAGCTTTTGACACAGTGTCCCATCAGCTGCTCCTCAACAAACTTGCCACTTACAATCTCAGTACCATACCCCTAACATGGTTTAACAGTTATCTGTCCGACTAACAACAGGCCACTAAATGGGCAAGCAGCCTCTCCTCACTATTACCAGTCACCACAGGGGTGCCACAAGGCTCCATACTTGGGTCCCTCCTCTTCATAATGTTTACCAACAACATATATACTGCCACCCAATGTGCCACGCTCATCCAATATACAGATGACTCCTCCCTTATCTGCTCAGCTCACTCGCCAACTAACTCCAACACAGAATACAAACATCATTCCAAGACATTGAAAAGTACCTCATCAGCCACAAACTCATCCTAAATTCAAATAAGACTAAGCTCATAATTTTCTCTAATAAATCTTCCAAACCCAGTACCCAATTCCTCTCCATACTATCTAACAACGGCACAAAAATTGAACCCACCAATCAGACCAAGCTGCTAGAAGTAACCATAGATGACTCATTAAAATTTGATAAGCACATCTATCTGACCATCAAAAAATTCACTCTAAACTAGGTGCTCCATACAGGGTTAAACCTTACCTTACACAACAAGCTAGACTGGCCACTGCAAGATCCCACTTGTTAGCCACCCTCCTATACTGCTCTGAGGTCTTTACTAACCTATCAAAACTGACCTAAATAAACTAGACTCCTGCTATAACAGAATAGTGAAGTTTGTCAGCAACCAACCCTGCAGAAAACACCACTGCACTGCTCTCCAACAACTCAACTGGCTAGAACTTTCCAACCTATTATTATTATTAAAACAACGTTCATTTGCTCATAAAATCATATTCAACCCTACTGACTGCCCAGGTCTATCAAACCTAGTCCAGGCAAACACAAACTGTAGACTCCTCAGGTCATCCAACAAACTAATCCTAAAAGTAAACCAGTCTCACAACTATCACAGAGACTCCCACTACTCTCATAAAACAGCCAAAGACTGGAACACCCTTCCTCAACAGATAACTAAAAACCCTGACCTGTCCACATTTAAAACTACCCTTAAAGACTATTTAGATGATCATTGGCTATGCCCCTGTATTTCTCCCAACTAATATTCTTCCTGTTTTTTCCCACTCATCTCACACATGATATCCCAAATAGTGCTCATCCTACATAGGGCTATCCCACTATCTGTCTTTTCTTTATTCATCTTTGTTCCTTCAAATGATCTAATTTGTAAAACTACATGACCAATTTTAGTCTTTCAGAAGTGACTCACCTTGTAAAGCTACATGACTTATGTACCTCATATGTATTGTAAAAAAAACGTATTGCTGTATGCCTGAAACATGCATGTGTATACTGTATTTCTGTTGTTGTATGTTGCTATAATATTTTTGTTAAGCTCATTTACATATTGTTAACAATGTTCTACTTAAACTAAGTTTACTGCTTGTACTTTAATAATGTTCTTTTTGTTGTGGAGTTTTTCTGCCCGGGTCTCCACTGTAAACATTTTTTTTCAACCCAGTTGGACACTACCCAGTTAATAAATGTAAAGAAAGAAATAAGTTAAGGGGTGGGGAGATAGAGAAAAATATACCATTAGTGAACTCACAGATGATGTTACTACACAGACTACTAATACATACTTCTACAGGATTGCAGTGTCATTTGTGAGTACAGTGACTCCGATTATTCTATAGATGATGTTGCACGTACATACCTCTCAAGTTGTTAGTATGGGACAGTATGGGCCAAACACTAACTTATGCAGGTACACAACTCCATGGAACTGTTTCACATGCTGTGCTCCTACATTACTACCAAGGTGTTCCGTAAACAAATTTGCAAATACATTGCATTCCCGATAATCATTTATCTGCTAATCAAGGGCAAGACAGACTGGGCAGTTGTCATTACATTATGAAAAATCAATGTGGGCTACCTTACCCATATACTTTGTTCCTGAAGTGGTAGGAATAGAGAGCATTGTTTGATTGACATAAACTGACCTGAAGACAGCCCTGAACCATACTGTGGGTAGTGAAATAAATTTATCAAGCAATTATTTTGGCATTCTTTATTAATTTCATTTTTACAGTTGATTGGAATTACATTAAAACACACATGCAGTGAATACAGCCCAATGGCAATTATTTGCACACTTTGTTTATCAAAGCACAATCCTGCTTTAAACCTTATTACTTAGTGTTATTGGTATTGTATATTGTTTATTGCACTACACTTATCAGAAATTATCCATACTTACCACACTGTTGGTGCATCCTGGCCAAGTGCCCTGTGTGAGACTAGACATTGAAAGCCCATTCAGCTGCAGCTGTTGAAAGAGACACAAACCATTATGCATACCAGTTTTGTGTGGATTCAGCTTGTATATTAGTAAAGTAGTAGCAAACATACTTACATATATGTGGGGCATGCCCAGCCCTATCCTCTTGGATCAGGTGTCCAAGGTTCTTCTCTTCCTTCATTTTAGGTTGTCATAGTGGTGACAACACTGTTCACCAGTGCAAGGTTTACCAGTAGCACTGGTAGGATATCTGGCCAACCAATCCCAGGCTTCAGCTTTACATTCTGAGTACTGGTAGACACCCTACAATAGCTGGGGTTCATAGTTTTGGACAAGGAGTCTAACAAACACTCTGGACTCCTGCACACCCCACCACTGCGTCCAAAAGTGCACTCCCTCATCAACACCACCAGGCATATTGACAGTTTACTATGGACTCCGATGAATATTGTGAATTCTTGCCAACTGACCTTAATATAAGCTGCTTTCATAGGTTCATAGGTTCATAGGTGTTTACTAGGCCAATGACCACAAGGGCCTTTTTAAGCATAGCCATGCATCCCAAATTTCTGATGAGTTCTGATACCCTTGATAAGTGTAAGCATGGGCCTGGGAGATGAACCATTTACAGGTTACCTGTTTGCGTCACAGGCATAGGTGCCAAATCAGGGATGAATTTCCAGTTTCTCATCCAGTTGTCCCAGTTGGACTTGAATTAGATTAGGGAGGAACTCTGCTTTGCATGTGTGGGGAGCCTGTTCCATATACAGGGTAGTCTCTGGGATACATACATATCTCTTCAGCAGGCCCTATTTATATCACAGACAATGTTTAAGTCTGTAGAATGGGTAATTCTGGTATTGTTTGTTTTGTGGATATGCAGAAGGTCCATCAGAGTCGGTTCTGACAATGCCCTGTATGCCAGGCATAGATCTCCCCTCAAAAGCCTGTAGGAGACAAAATACAGGGATAGGGCCTCGAGACAGTCTGCACAGGACATATTACTTATGCCTTGTATTCTTTTAGTGAAGAACTTCTGTGCACATTCCAGTTGTTGGATATGCCTGGTTAGGTAAATACTAATGGGGGAATTGTACTCAATGAATGATTGATGAATGCAAAATAAAGTGGAACAATGACTTCCTTGGACATAGATGCCATACCTTTGTTTATAAGTTGTGCAGCATTGAATGATTTCCTCCCCACTGTAGACACGTGATGATCAAAGGCTAGATTACTATCTATGTGTGTCCCTAAGTCCCTGACTACTGGGGCAACTCTAAGGGGTGTATTGTCAATATGATAGTTACCAGGGATGGATGACTTCCCAAACAATACTATTATGCATTTCTTGGCATATAGTTTTAGACCATGACTCTGGCACATTATTTGTCTGTGTCAGCCCCTCCTGGAGAACATTTGTGTCAGTGTGAGATTCAATGGTAGCTCCTAATTTGCAATCATCTGCAAATTTAGTCAGCCAGAGACCACTGACTTCTGAAAAGTAAATGCCAAAAAGAAGCGGTCCGAGGACTGATTCCTGAGGGACTCCACTTATGAATGGCCTCTTTGTAAAGGTGGAATCCCCAATTCTAACTTCCTTTCCCGCTCTTACACACCATACTTTAACATTAAAAAAAGCATCTCATTGCTTAGCATCTTGCAAACCAGCTTAATGGAGCCGAGCATTCATAAACTTGCAGAACCATGTTTCGGCAGAACTTAGCAACATGCAAACAGGAATAGCCATTGACCATGTTTAAGCAGTGCTTAGCATCGAGCAGCTTTTCCAAATGTAACAATTTTGTTTTTGAATTAAACCACCCTTTAGGTTACCTCATACATTTTCACAGCAATACTTGTAAAAGGGTATGACAGCTCAGAACATAAGCCCAGGGCCTACTACACTTTAGGCTATGACTCAACTTATTTAGCTACTTGGATAGTAAGAAAACCAGTATATCTTCACATATACTACTAAGCTACATGTTAGCATTACTAAGCACCACACTGTGTAACGAAAACCGGCCATTCAAGAAAATAAATAAATAAATAAAATAAAAAGTAGACAAAAATAAATAATTCATTACATCCAGTTTTCTATTTTTAGATGTCTGCCAGATGTCACCTGTGTATGCGTAAGCGCAGCTTGGCACTGATGCTCTCTGCTCTGCTCTGTGCCACAGAAACAGACATTAAAAGAAAATGAAATAATTAATTACATCTGGTTTCTATTTTTAGATATCTGGCAGGTGTCACCTCTGTATGTGTAAGCACAGCTTGACACCTCTGCACTCCACACTGCATCACACAAACAGGCATTAAAAAAAATAAATAAAACAAAAAAAATATTACAATTCACACATATTTCTACACTAGCAGGATTCTTATCCTGTGCATAACATTTGTCCAGTAATTTCCTAGACAATGCACAACTACAGGACAGCCTCTACGCTACTGCTTACATGGATTCAGTAACCATGTTACTGTGATCTCCCTCAGCAGCGTGCCATGATTAATATGCATGTCATGCTGCAAAGGGGGAATCGTGGCCGTGTACACTGGTACATTCCATGGAAGCTCTACATGGAGCCTAAATGGATTTTTATTGATTTTTGGGGAGTGTTATTTCCTTTATATTAAATAGAATTTCTCTATCTCACCTCCCCCCCCATTCCATAGTGCTTATCTCTATTAATATTTATACCTATAGCCTTCAACTAGATAGTAAGTATTTTAATAACTTCCTCAAGCCATTGCTTATTTTTTGTTACTAATACTATGTCATCTGCATATGTGAGCACAACTGGTATTCTAATTCCTTCTCAAGTCTTATATTCTGCTACCTTCAATGACATATTGAATTTACTATCTACTGTGTTCATAAGTAATACTAACACAATGTTACTCACAGGACATCCTTGTCTTATGCAATTCTTTATGTCTGTTTCTTGACTTGACCATCCATTCACTAGCACTTTTACTTTATTATTCTTACATGCTGTCTCAAAAATCTTTCTGATCCTTTCACTTAAATTATATTCTTTCATTACAGCCCATAAAATTTCATGTTGTATTTCTTCAAATGCTTATTCAAGTCACCTACCATAATTTTTGCATCTGCTTTCCTATTTATGATATAATGCAGGTCCATAGATTAGCAATAGGGTAATTGCCCTTTTGGGTCATTTTAAGCCTAGCGAATTACCCAATGTGAGCAGCAAACACTGTACCTTGTGTCTGTAATGTAAACAGCTTAATCATTATGTCAATACAGCTTCTCTTGCTATCATTTAGTAAATCCTGAATTCTTTTTCCTTTCATTCCAAATATTGTATCCTCTAATACTTTGTTTAATTTATTCTCCAGTCTTATTTCCATTATTTTCATAAACATCTTGTAATCTGAAATATTAAGTACTATTGGCCTCAAGTTTTTATGTCAATTTTTTCCCTTTATTCCATATAAATTTCATAGCTTCGATACATATTTCTTCTTGTCTAAAGCCTTCTTCCAACTATTTATTGAACACATGTACAAACTATCTCTGCTGCCAATCCAAGATGCCTTTATACATATGGTATTCTATTCCATGTGGTCCAGTTGCTGATTCTAGATTTACCGTTCTTAATACATTCAGTTTTTTAATCATTATACCTTTTTCTAATTCCTTATTATCTTGTTCTGTCAATTTTTTAACATTCCACTTTTGTCTTGTCTCTATCTTAATTTGTTTAAATGTTTGTTCTATATGTTTTTTACTTCTTCTTCTTCTTTTGGCTTTTCCCAGTTAGGGGTCGCCACAGTGGTTCACCTGTCTGCTCATGATTGGCAGTGGAGTTTTATGGTGTTGTGTTGCCAGCCCAGCACCCAACCTTTCGCAGAAGGCACACACACGCACGCACTCACACCTAGGGCCAATTTAGAGTATCCAAACCACCTACTTGGGATGTGGGAGGAAACCAGAGCACCCGGAGGAAACCCACATGACTACAGGGAAGACATGCAGACTCCGCACAGAAGGCACCCCAGCCGAGGATTGAATCGGAGAACCTCTTGCTGTGAGATGTCATTTCCTGTTGACATCCTACCTTCCTCATTTTCCATTTCATAAGTCTGTTATTAACATTTTATTCAGTTTCAGTGCAGTAATCAAATAAGGCACTACTTCTTTTTTCCTTGCAAAAATATCTTTGTTTAAACACTTTTTTTATCTTTTCTTGATTCATTTCATGTATTTCTTTCTGTCTATTAAAAATTCTTCCTTGTTACTTATCAACTCTACCAAAACATGTCTACTTACTTCTTCACATTTCTAATTTCCCTCTTCTCTGTTTAAGATTTGCCCTTCCAAATAACATTTTTTATATTTATCTTTGTAACTTATCCACCATGATGTACAATTCTTATAGAATTCTTGTATTCCCATATGATGTTTCCATAATTGTCGGAACATCTGTATTCCTTCCTTATCTAATTCTTTTCCATGTATTCTCTTAATACCTTTACCTTTTTAGATAACCTTGTTTCTTTAATGTCTATCCAAATTACTAAATGATCTGAATATCCTGTACATTTTGTCCTGTCTTGTACATTTTTTAATCTTTTAGAAATAATAAAGTTATCTATGTCTGTCCTTAAATTACTTCTATATGTCCATTGTTTGTTATTCCAGGTGCATATTTCCCACTTTTCATAACTTCTAACATTACTTTTACATCCCCACTCTGTTTTGTTTCTTTCTTAAATCACAGTTCACACAACCTACTAATATCAAATCCACATGTATATTTACATCATCTAATATTTTCTTAAACATATTCTCTCTTCCTGTCTTTGTTACTTATACACACATTGCTATAATTCTATAAACCTGACCATTCCATCTCAAATCTACAATCATTATTCTCCCAAATAAAAGTAAAAATCCAAAGCATTTACTGATGGTTTACTTAATACTGCTATACATGAACATTTTTCTGTCCCTGTATTCCAAATAATCTCATCCCCATGCACTTTGTTTGTAATCTCCCTTCTTGTGATAGTATACTTATATCTGGTAAAATAATCATGTCCATGTCTAGTTCCACACAAAATTCTAATGCCACTATTCTCTGTTTTGTATTATTTATACTATTAACATTTATTGCTAATATTCCAGGTTCTTCATTTATTTTTCTTCTATTCTTATATCCTTCATTCTCATGTGACGTGTCTATCTTTTTCATTTCTTATTCTCTTTTACACCAAAACCTGTGAATTTTCTTTTCCTATCCTTTACGCTTTTCTAATGGATTTTTCCTTCCTTTCACTATTCTCCAATTCATCTCTTCTTCACTTGTTTCTGACATTCTTTCATCTATTTTTTTCTTTTGTTCTTTCTTTTGTCTCTCTATTTATCTTGAAAATGTACCTGCTCTGGTTCTATTTTTTCCAATTGTTCTAGGTCTTTCTCAATCTCTTGCTCCTTACTGCCTTCTTTCTTATTTTCTTATATACTTTGTTTACAGTCCATCCATAAATCCCATTGTTTCATATTTAAAACATTTCATTTCTTTGAGCATCATGGCCCACTTTGCCACAAATGTAACATTTTCTTTTGTCACAATTACTAATGAAAGTATCACATTTCCACAAAAGAAAGTAAAAAACAAATTGCCATAATTTGTTTCCCTCCTTGTTTATCATGCTTATAATATGCATAATTCTATCATTTTAAATACAACATTACATTCCAAACCCCCAGTCTATATAACCCGATTATCATATATTTTTGTAATGTCCATCACTTCTTTACACAGCATCTTCAAATATTCTCTAAGTATATCTTTTTCAATTTCAGTTCAGAACTGAATAAATATTTACTTTTTTGTTTCCGTATTAAATACAAGAAAACCATGCAAGTTCTATGGATTGCAGTTCTTTTCAACTCATATTTTCCCCAAAACATTTCCATATATCAACTAGATACAAGTATAATGTGACAGAAAGAATTTTTATTAAAATCAATAAAATCTCTTATTTCTTGTGGTGAAGTACCCAGATGTGCCACTCCACTATATTGTTCCAAATATCATACCTGTCCATATGTTTCTTTGCTGCTAATTCTTAATAGATATTTTTGTTCCTTTTTTTGTCTTCTTCTCTTCTTCCTCCTTCTCTCACTTTATCCTCATATGAATTTTTATTCACCATATAGCTGACTTCTTCTTCTTGCACTCTTTCCAATATATCATGTGATGAAGGTGCCTCTCTGCTCTCTAGTACATTCTGTACAATTAAGTCCTGCAATAAAACATTCTAGAACCCTCCAGACTGAAGGGTTGTAATAATACATCCACTCTGGCTCATATATTGTCTTCAAACAGTCTCTTTTGGAAATCCACTTCTGAATCCTGTGACTGTTCAGATACCTTCACTTGTTCCCTCTACCTGTCATCTCCTTCCTTAGTAAATAGTATTCCTGAAGGCTCTGTTGCATTCAAAACATCTACACCAAACACTCCTTCTGCTAATGAAGGCTCAACTGCTTTCTTACAAACATCAATGTCTCCACCTTCCATCTCACATTTCTCCACAACTGAAAAATTATACTGCATGAACAGCAAATTCCTGTCACTGTCATCTTCTCAATCTTGCACCTATGTACTTCCTGCTTCTCCAGACTGCCACTGCACCCAGAATGGAAGCAGGAAGTGAAACACTAAATTCCTTCCCCAACTTGTGAGAAGAGTAGGGGAAGTTTCTTGTTGAGCTGGCCAAATTTCCCCTAGATGTATAAATGTTACCTTGTGTCTCCCCTGAAAAGATGCTTCATCCTAGTGGGACTAATCTGGTCAACATAAGATAAATAAATACATTTTACATCCTCTTATCAATGCACTTTTCCCTTCTGCAAAGCTTCCCATGTTAGTATTTTTACTTCATAATATTGAGCAAGTGCAAGCAACAATTTCAGCAGCAATGCATTTTACCATCTTGATGTAGGTAGAATTTTAATAATTATCACCATCATCACTACTCCCATTTTTTTATTTTTACTTGTGGTTGGAGACCTGGGGCAACTGTCACCATTTCTCTCTATTTACAACCACTCTACCAGTTTTTATGACAGTCATGCTCACCTGTCCTAGATCTTCTCTCATGCAATCCAGTTATCTTTTCACTGGCCATCTTTGTCTCCTCTTGCCTTATTCCTGCTTCTCCCAAATCTTCTTCTTCTCTTTCACCTGTTCCCATTAGGGATCACTACAGATGATCATCTGTTTCCATTTCTTACTGTCCTCTGCATATTGCTCTGTCACACCAACCACCTACATGTCCTCTCTCACCATGTCCATAAACCTTATCTTAGGCCTTCCTCTTTTCCTCTTAGCTGGCAGCTCCATCCTTAGCATCCTTTTCCCAATATACCCATCATCCCTCCTCAGCACATGTCCAAACCAATGCAATCTCGCCTCTCCGACTTTGCCTCCAAACTGTCCAACCTGAGCTGACCCTCTAATATACTGATTCCTAATCCTGTCCACCCTTGTCACACCCAGTGCAAATCTTAACATCTTTAACTCTGCCACTTCCAGCTGTGACTCCTGCCTTTTTATCAATGCTACTGTCTCTAACCCATATAACATAGCTGGTCTCACTACCCTGTTGTAGACCTTCCCTTTCACTCTTACTGGTAGCCGTTTGTCACAAATCACTCCTGACACTCTGTACTCTCTTCTTCATCTCTCTTGAACACTCACCATTACTCTGAACTGTTGATCCCAAGTACTTAAACTCATCCACCTTCGCCATCTCAGCTCCCTGCATCCTCGCCATTTCTCTCATTCCTCTATCCTCTGTCTCATTCACACACATATATTCTGTCTTAGTCCTGTTGATCTTCATTCCTCTTCTCTCTAGAGCATATCTCCACCTCTCCAGGGTCTCGTTAACCTGGTCTCTACTCTCACTGCAGATCACAATGTCATCTGCAAACATCATAGTCCACAGGGACTCCTGTCTGATCTCGTCTGTCAACCTGTCCATCACCATTGCAAATTAGAAAGGGATCAGAGCTGATCCTTGATGTAATCCCTCCTCCACCTTAAACGGATCTGTCACTCTCACTGCAGACTTCACCACTGTCACACTACCCTTGTATATATCCTGTACCACTCTTACATACTTCTCTGCCACTCCTGACTTCCTCATACAATACCACAACCCCTCTCTAGGCACCCTATCATATGCTTTCTCCAAGTCCACAAAGACACAATGCAACTCCTTCTGACCTTCTCTATATTTTTCCATCAACACTCTCAGAGCAAACATCGCATCTGTATTGCTCTTTTCCAGCATGAAACCATACTGCTGATCGCTAATCATCACCTCCCTTCTTAAACTAGTTTCCACTACTCTTTCCCATAATTTCAAGCTGTGACTGATAAGTTTTATCCCTCAGTAGTTACTACAACTCTGCACATCACCCTTATTCTTAAAAATAGGTACCAAAATACTTTTTCTCTACTCCTCAGGCATCCTCTGACTTCCCAAGATTTCATTAAACAATCTGGTTAAAAACTCCACTGCCATTTCTCCTAAGCACCTCCATGCTCCACTGGTATGTCATCTGGACCAACAGCCTTTCCATTCTTCATCCTCTTCATAGCTGTCCGTACTTCCTCCATGCTAATCTGTTTCACTTCTTGAGTCACTATCCCCACATCATCCAACTTTCTCTCTCTCATTCTCTTCATTCATCAGCCCCTCAAAGTACTCTTTCCATCTGCTCAACACACTCTCCTCACTTGTGAGTATGTTTCCCTCACTATCCTTTATCACCCTTACCTGCTGCACATCTTTCCCAGCTCAGTACCTCTGTCTAGCCAATCTTTACAGGTCCTTTTCTCCCTCTTTAGTGTCCAACCTTTCATACAACTCCCATATGCCCTATCCTTAGCCTTCACCACCTCTCTCTTTGCCATGCTCCTCATCTCCTTATACTAATGTCTACTTTCTTAATCTCTCTGACAATCCCACTTCTTCTTTGCCAGCCTCTTCCTCTGTATACTCTCCTGTACTTCCTCATTCCTCCACCAGGTCTCCTTGTCCTCCTTCCTCTGTCCAGATGTCACACCAAGCACCATTCTAGCTGTCACCCTTGCCATCTCTGCTGTAGTTACCCAGCTACTCAGTAATTCTTCACTGCCCCCCCCCAGTGCCTGTTTTAACTCTTCCCTGAACTCCACCTCACAATCACCCTTTTTCAACTTCCACCATTTGATCCTTGATACTGCTCTCACACTTGTCCTCTTCTTCTTGATCACCAACATCATCCTACAGACCACCATTCTATTTTGCCTAGTTATACTTTCCCCTGTCACCACTTTACAGTCTCCAATCTCCTTCAGACTGGCCCTCCTGCATAGGATATAATCCACCTGTGTGCATCTTCTTCCACTCTTGTACGTCACCCAATGCTCTTCCCTCTTCTTAAAATACATATTCACCACAGCCATGTTCATCCTTTTTGCAAAATCCACTACCATCTGACCTTCTGCATTCCTCTCCTTAACACCATACCTGCCCATCACTTCCTCAATCCCTCTGTTCCCTTCACCAACATACCCAGTGAAATCTGCTCCAATCACCTGTCTCTCACCCTTGGGCACACTCACCACCACTTCATCCAGCTCACTCCAAATGTTTTCTTTTTCATCCATCACACACCCAACTTGTGGAGCGTATGCACTAACAACATTCATCCTTACACCATCAATTTACAGCTTCATAAACATCACTCTATCTGACACTCTTTTCACCTCCAAAACACTCTTGGCATACTGTTCCTTCAGGATAACCCCTATCCCATTTCTTCTCCCATTCACACCATGATAGAACAATTTGAACCACCTCCTATACACCTGGCCTTACTCCCCTTCCATCTGGTCTCTTGCACACACAATATATCAACCTTCCTTCTCTCCATCATATCAGCTAGCTCTCTCCCTATACCAGTTATACTGCCAACATTCAAAATTCCTACCCTCACTACTACACTCCTAACCTTCGTCCTCTCTTTCTGCTTTCAGTCATGCCTTCCCTCTCTTCTTCACCTTTGGCCAACAGTAGCCCAATTTCCGCCAGAACCCTGTTGGCTAACAGTACTGGTGGTGGTTGTTGTTAACCCAGGCCTTGACTGATCCGGTATGGAAATCTGTATTGTTGTCCGCATATGTTATTTGGCAGAGGTTTTACACTGGATGGCCTTCCTGATGTAACCCTCTCAATTTATCTGGACTTGGGACCAGCATGAACAAATGCACTGGCTTGTGCATCCTCCAGTGGCTGCTTCTCCCAAATCTGATTTATCAAATTGGCTACTGCTTTCCAACACATTATCAAACAGCAGTAATACTTTTTCTTTGACATATTCTGCAATCAGAGCTGCTTAGACTTCTGCTCTGATGTTTTTATTTATTTGTAGGTCCCACAGCATATGTCCTACTACCTATCTCAAACATTTCATCTCCAATACCTGAAATTTCCTCGGTTGTTGCATACAGAAGCACTGGTCACCACACTGTTTTGTACACCTTACTTTTCAACTTCTTTGGCATTCTTCTGTCACACACTACCCTTGACATGTTGTGCCAATTAGCAGAAGCATTTCTGATTCTTGCTTTAACCTGCTCATTCAAACTTCCCTTCTCCTAAACTATCACTACCAGTCCTTGAAGCTGTTCTCCGGTTCTATATTTTCCCTTGCATCTCAATTATAGGATTCTACCAATTTCCTTTATTTGCTGTCATGACTACTGTCTTATCTGTACTCAGTTTCGTCCCATGTTCTTTCAGCTTTGCATTCCAGTCTCTTATCATTTTCTGAAGTTATTGTTGTGGTTAATGATGATGATGACTGACAGTGTGATTTAACCTCCATAAGGTCTATATTCAGACCAAA
The DNA here is from genome assembly GCF_019279795.1 of Protopterus annectens. Classification (NCBI taxonomy): domain Eukaryota; kingdom Metazoa; phylum Chordata; order Ceratodontiformes; family Protopteridae; genus Protopterus; species Protopterus annectens. Next base: position 1,726,902,466 of record NC_056743.1, on the reverse strand, counting down.
GTCTGAAGAAGAAATGTTCACCACCTGTCATGTGGCTGTATTTCCAGGTTAAGTCTTGTTCAACAGCTTTCTTAGAGGCACCATTATGTCAGATATTTTAGATACAAATTTTGCAAGACACCGCATCATTCCAATAAATCTCTGTAATGCCTGCTTGTCTTCCATATTTGTTATTTGCTTGGTTGTTCTTACTTTTCTTGCATCTGTTGCCTGTTCATCCGATGTTAGAATATGGCATAACATTGCATATTTATTTACGTCTGTTTCTATTTAACTTAAACTATTTAACTTAAAAATATGATGCAATCTATTTAAATGTTTTTCAGACTTAACTTACTGGGATTATAAAAATATTTATGAAGTCATCTGCGGACGTAAAATAAAATGCATAGACTTCCTTGACCTTGTCACTCCTGCACCACTCTAAATCAGGATGTAACATCACAAATATATGAGCCAATTCTATAACAAGCTCTCGTCATCAGAGTCCTCCCACATCAGGGCATATATCCTATTCAGCCTGTGCCTTCTCTCACTCCTTTTCCCATTCTGCCTAAGAAATTCTACCCACTGAGGGACCTTCCAGGGCATGGGGAGGGACCTCAACTTTCTTGCCAACATTAATGACAGCCCACTGAAGAGCAGAATATCTTCCTGTGCCAAATCAGACTTGTCTGGTATTTATATCAACTTTTGATATACATTCCCTCTAGTAATTGATCTTTGTTCACCAATGCAATTGTAGTAACTGTGGCTGGTTTTTCAAACCCAACTTGGTTGGGACCAGTATTTCCTTCTACTCCTCTATTCCCAGGATTATAAAGGACTAGTCCAGTGCATCCGCACCTGCTTTTAAAATGCTGATATATTGTGCCTGGCCCCTCTCCCAAAACATTATAGCCCATGTTTTCCTCTCTGTGCTACCTACCTACCTGCTCCACAACTCTGTGCCATATGGGGTTCACTCTTCTCTCATTCTATAAGGGAAAAAAAATGCAACTGTGCTGCCTGTCTGTATACTTCAAAGTTCTTTATCCCAGTTCAGCTCACTCTCTCACAAGAAACAGTTTGCCCCATATCACTCTGTTCTTCCTATCTTTGTAAAGAAACCATTGAGTATATAACTTGATTTTATAAAACAAATCCCTCACTGAATGCAGAGGCAATGCTTGAAAAATATATGATATCTAGGCCAGTAAGCGCTATTTGCTGAACAAAATACATCCCATGATCCAATCACTTTTACAACTGACTCTAACATTGCTCCAGTATTTTTCATATGTTTCCACTACAATTTGCTGAACTGAACTTGCTAACTGAATCACTATATATTCAAACTTGCCTTTGCCCCAAAAGCCAGGGAACTGCTCTCAAAGTCCCTTCAAAGGCCCACAGTACATTGTTAGTTCTCCAGTCTTAGTTGCACCCTACAAATTGACTAATATCTTTCTGTCTGTTAAATAACTCCATAACATCCCTCTCAGGGTCCTTCAGATATAAAAGCAAATCAACAGCAGCCTAAGGGAAAACCTTGCCTTCCCTATTATACTGATCTTACATCTCCTCAGCACTGCTGTGAGGAGGAAGACTGACTAATCTTACATCTCCTCAGTACTGCTTTGAGGAAGAAGATTGACTGATCTTACATCTCCTCAGTACTGCTGTGAGGAGGAAGACTGACTGATCTTACATCTCCTCAGTACTGCTGTGAGGAGGAAGACTGACTGATCTTACATCTCCTCAGTACTGCTGTGAGGAGGAAGACTGACTGATCTTACATATCCTCAGTACTGCTGTGAGGAGGAAGACTGACTGATCTTACATCTCCTCAGTACTGCTGTGAGGAGGAAGACTGACTGATCTTACATCTCCTCAGTACTGCTCTGAGGAGGAAGTCTGACTGATCTTACATCTCCTCAGTACTGCTGTGAGGAGGAAGACTGATCTTACATCTCCTCAGTACTGCTTTGAGGAAGAAGACTGTCAAGGGTGCCAGGTACAAGATAAACAAAAGGCAGAATGGGGGCATCCCTCTTCTCAGTTTACTAGTTCACATACTTGTTAATAATTGTAATTTGTTCCACATCAGTATTGTACATAGTCAGCCACTTGCACATTATGAATATTGTTTTTAGGTAATGTGCTATTTACTGGTTTCTTAAAGTTTTAATGTTTAACAATGTTTTACATTTGGTTTTCCTAGTATTGTGATCCTCTTCAAAAGAAATGTAAATGTACTGGCATTCATCAATACAAGTCTAATGAAATCCATAACAGTAACAAGGCAAAACTGCTCTTGCATAACTGTAATAGTGTTTGAGTTTCAGTGAAAGTCTATGGTTCTGTTTGTTCACCCCTTTTTTTATTTTAGAGCCTGTCTTTTTGTCTTACACCATGCTCTCACTTCCTTTACTTCTATATAGTTAGTATGGACCAAAAGTAACACCATTTCAGGATCATCTGCCTTTTTTGCAGCTATCATTATCACATGTTTTTGTGTCTTAACAATATTTCACAGGTGTGCATACTTTTATTTCCCCCTCAGACATATAATTTACAATTAATGTATATGCATGGTCTATGAAGTACTATGCTACAGCCTAGGGTAACATTATAGGGAGAGTCTGAGAAATGAATGCACTACGCAATACCAGTGCACAACAAAATGAAGGGAGCAAGACAGCACCTACTTCAGTAGCAAACATACAGGAGCAGAAGTTAGCTGGTGGTGCTTAGTGCATGCTAAAATGAGCTCCACTGCATAGGTAAAAGCTGATGTAGATAAGTGGTAGCTATGCTGCATACTTCCCCCTTCTAAATCATTAGATTGTTTCGGTGAAAAGGCCTGTGCATGTCAGTGAAGCAATGACTTATAGAGTTGAAGAATCACACAAGACAGGCAGGTCATGCCAGAGATATCAGAATAAATATGGTCCCTGCAGAATAAAGCAACCAGAGACATGTTGAAATTGTGACACTGCCAGCCCAGCTCTCTGGAATTTTGTAAAGAACGTACGTATAAAAGAAAAATGTCTGCAGGTAAACCAAGGTGCAAAAAGGAACAAGAATAAAATAAATAAAAGCACCTAAGTGACACACTATAACATTTATTAAATAAAAAAGTGGTAAGCGCTTTCACAACCTCACGTTACTTCATCAGACAAACTGCAATAGAAATGTGCTACTTAAATACATACAAGTAAATTCAATAGGTCAATCAACTAAATAATCAATTAAATAATCAATTAAAATTTAAAGCAAAATATATACAATAAAGAATACAATAAAAGTGCAATAAAAATGCAGTAAAATAACTGACTTATTGCATTTTAAAATTGCTGAACCATCTTAAAAGCAACTCAGCAAATATATGATAGCAAATATAAGCAGCAAATGTAAAAATAAAATTGTAGAGCTAAACCATCTTAAACACCATAACAAATATATGTGACAACAAATATGGAAATAAAAATAAAATAATGATGAAAAATAATGACTTTCTATATATGGAAAGATAAAACAGCAAATTACAAATTAATGCTTAAGGTGCCTTGCCTTCAAAAAAGGAACTAAATAAATGGTTTAGCTCTGAGTTGTTTTTAAGATGGTTCAGCAATTTTAAAATGCAATAAGTCAGTTATTTTACTGCATTTTACTGCACTTTTATTGTATTCTTTATTGTATATATTTTGCGTTAAATTTTAATTGATTATTTAATTGATTATTTAGTTGATTGACCTATTGAATTTACTTGTATGTATTTAAGTAGCACATTTCTATTGCAGTCTGTCTGATGAAGCAACGTGAGGTTGTGAAAGCGCTTACCACTTTTTTATTTAATAAATGTTATAGTGTGTCACTTAGGTGCTTTTATTTATTTTATTTAATTTTGTAAAGAATCATGTAATTTTTGAATATGAATATGATTCATATGCTTGTCTTACAAATATAAAAGGACTATATATTATGCGAATATTAAACTACTGGTGCAGAAGTGTGTGTTGAACTGTATGTTATGTATTGAGCTTCTAGAATGTAACCACACCATACCCTATTGGAAAAGAACAGAAATGTATATAAACTATATACCTATGCAAATGTATGTTTTAATAGTAGAATCTGGAACATAGAGAGTTGACTTGCAAAACTCTAAGAGAAGTTGGAATCAAAGTGTTTTACGATTGTGTGTTTATCTCTCAGTTTCAGTGAAGTAGAAGTTTCTTTCTATTGTCTTGAAACAGAAACAATTACCAGGTTTAAAATGTAAAGTGTTTTTATTGCTCTGTGACTTCATAGAAGCTGCACATCTGAGATGTAAGTATTTGTAACACAGAGGTGATAGTCTCTGTTAGCCTGGAATTTGAAGGTGTGTGACAAAGAGTGATGTCATTCCAGTTAACTCAGCAGTAATGTGTATTATTAATTTAAGATCTATCTCATAGAATGAGTCTGGGCATTTTGTATTTTGTCTTGTATCTAGAAACATCCATTCAGAACTTTTCATCTGCAGTTGCCTTGCTCTGTAAGTAAGTTATTTAGTGCATAGTATCTTTTCGATATAGATAGGAAAATACTAAAGCTTAGTTTAAATGTTTTCTGTATTCATTTGAGACTGTCCTGCAGTGTTGTATTAAAATATTTCCTGTGATTCTGAACTCTATAGTTACTGTGTGAGTATTGACTGGTTCTTTTATTATTTATTATTAAATATATTTCAGACTTTTAATTGTGGTTGGTTTGTTTAGAGATATTTAAGCTCTTAGAGTACTTGCATATGTATTTGGTGACACTGTACAGGCCACTCCTAAATAGCCTTGAAAGTCTTGGTCACACTTACCATTTGGGTAATACTAACATTACACAATAGGATTTGTCACTCTTTGTAATGGCATTTATAGTAGCTGATAAGTAGTAGTTGGTGGCAGTGATAACCACCTTATAGTCTGGACAGAAGACGGCATAGCTAGTAAACCTCTGCCAGCCTCCACCAGGAGTGTCTGTGTTTTTGTAAATAAATCAAATATCAAAGTGTGTGCGTGTGTGTGTGTGTGTGTGTGTGTGTGTGTGTGTGTGTGTGTGTGTGTGTGTGTGTTTCAGCTACTTGGGCAGGGACACGAAGCACTGGTTGGACAGAAAGGGTGCTGTAGGTTTTTTCTTGACTGCTCAGCTGAGATCTCAACCCTATAGATGTGTCAGTGTGGAGTCTTATTGGGGATCTGGAGAAAGAGGCAGAAACCAGCCCCAGACTGACTGTGATCTCTGTGTGCTCTTAAGGGAAATTGCAATTTACTGTGTGTGTACTTGTCATTGTCCCAATGTGTACGTCCCTCACTGGTGCTAGTGGTGAGAAGTGAGGCTCCTTGATTACTGGGCCAGTGCAGGTGCATGACAGAAATAGTACTGGAGGATGAGACTCTTAGATCTGAAGGTACATATCATACTACTGGAGAAGAACATATGACAAGTACAAAAAGTCCTAGAGGTTATGACACAGATGGATTTAAGCTGAGAGAATTCCATCTGCTGAGATGCCCATAGTCAAATGAATAGTTTCATATTCCAAATGATTATACAGCAGTGGAAGATGGAATGTAAGAATCAAGACAAACTTCAGACTTCAAGTCATTAAAGATGAGATGACAAGACTGGTCATCAACATCTTGGGAAGTAGTGAACTATGATGGCTGGAATGGATCATTTTACATCAGATAATAATAATCACATGAAGAAATGGAGGAGCCCTTATAGTCAATAACTTGTGATAAAATTAGTGTTTGGTTACAACTCAAAAACTGACAGAATGATCCTAAAGCAGACTCCAGCTTATGACATTCAACATTACAGTTGTACAAGTTTATGCTACAACAACATATGTCACAGACAAGGAAATCAACCATTTTTTTATGAGTGTCTACTGCACCTTCAGGATAGTGCACCAGTAAAAGACATTGCATTCATCATAGGTGATGGAAAGCTAAAGTTAGTAGTCATAAAACAGCTGGAGAACTGTGAAGATAGGTGAATGCTGCCAGCCTTGCCAGATAGAATTTGGTAGATAATTCTGTCATTTGTAAATATTAATGTAAGCCACAGGCTTCTTCTCTTAAATGTGAAAAGACTGTATTGGAAGTTGAACTGAAAAAAATATAACAACTGTGCACTGTGTTGTAAGAAAGCTGATAAGTCAAGCATTGTGAAATTCTTTGATCTAAAATGTGGAGCCGTGATGTCTAGAGGGAGCATTCTGCCTATTGTTTTGAGGCCTGTGTTAATGGCTAGAATTTACATGTATAATTTCTTTTATTGCTCTGGCTGCCTGACCAGCTGCAAGATCAAAAGGGCTATTAACCTCTGAGTTTCTGTTAGCCTGGGAACCAGAAAGAAATTATGTAATCAGACATGAATCAGTGGTACTGTTTTATCAATTTAAGGACAGAAAGAATGAGGGCATTTTAGCATTTGTCTTGAGAACATCCAAATCACCAGCACTGCTTGTGTTCTATTTGTAAGTTTATTTTAGAACTCTGTTTTCTCTTAGATATAGCTAGGAACTACAAAGACTACATTATTTTTTTTTCTGTATTGATGTCATAACTTTTCTACTGTATTATTTTAAGTATTTCTCTGTGATCTCTGAACTCTTGACTAGCACTGTGTAGTATGATAAGGTAACAAGTATTGTCTTGTGTTTTTATTATTTATTATTACATATTTTTAAACCTTTCAAATGAGGCTGTTTTGTGTAGAGATAATTTAAGCTCTAAAGTACATTGTATGTATATAGTAATACTGGCCAAGCCACTCCAATAAGCCTTGACTGTTCAGTTGCACTTACCATTTGGACAATAATCTTGCACAGTATAATTGGGCACCCTTTCATAAAGGCCTTTTAGTAGCTGATAAATATTAGTAGGTGTTGGCAAGTGGTACCACCATATAGTCTGGCTAAAAGGGGGACAGCTGGAGAATCTGTGCCAGCCTTCCCCAGGAGTGTATGTGTGGTTGTATATAACTCTTATCTCAAAGTGTGTGTGTGTGTGTGTGTGTGTGTGTGTGTGTGTGTGTGTGTGTGTGTGTGTGTGTGTGTGTGTGTGTGTGTGTCAGTTACTTGGGCCGGGACACAAAGCACTGGTTGGACAGAGAGGGTGCTGCTGGTTTTAGCTTGCCCACTAGGCTGAGATCTGGTCCCTATAGCTGTGACAGTGGGGAGCCTTATTGGGGACCTGGAGAGAAAGAGAGAAACCAGCCCCAGACTGACTGTAATCTCTGTGTGCTCTTAAATGAAATTGTACTTTACTGTCTGTGCATTTATTATCCTTTCCATATATGGACACCCTTCACTGGTGTTAGTGGTGAGGAATGAGGCTCCTTGATTGCTGGGTCAATTCACAGGCATCACAGGAACAATAGACAAAAGTGGCACAGTGGTGCGGTGATTAGTGTTGTCATTTCCCAGCAAAAGGTTCACTGGCTTGATTCTCAGCTGGGTGCCTTCTTTGTGGAGTCTGCATGTCTTCCTTGCATTTGTGTGGGTTTCCTCGGGGTGCTCCAGTTTCCTCCCACATTCCAAAGACATGCATCTGAAGCATTTCTCCCTGTGGCTCTTCCCATTTGGACTTTCACATTAAACAAATGTTAAATAAATATTTATGGCCTTAGTGTACAAAATAAAGTAGGATATAGATTTGTAGAATTCCTTTCTTCAACAGCCTAAGAATCAGTTATATTTATGAATAGCCTCAGATGGTCAATATCAATATGAGACTGACTTGTAGTCAGAAATCTAGTAAAAATCCAACAAAAAGGGAAACAGTCCACAACTACATACAAAACCAAAAAACAATTTCCCTGTAGATGGAATCAAGATGCTGTAGTCAATGTAAAAGTGAAAAATATATTTCGTCTTTATTAAACTTTGTTAAGCGCTTTCATCTAACCATATCTAGACTTCTTCAGAACAAATGACTGCCCTTAGGCTTACAATATATATAAGGTGTCATAATCACCTAATTGAATAATTAATCAATTTAAAAAACATTTTAAAGTGCCAGTGCTGAAAAACATCCCATTTTTTATTACCTTTTAAAAAAACATCTGAATCAAATTAAAACCTCATAGTGTACTGACCATTAAAACCATTTGCACATATTTATAATATTTATGTGTAAAAATGCAAATATATATATATATATATATATATATATATATATATATATGTGTGTGTATATTTCCAATAAAAATAACATTAGTTTCTATAAATGTATACCTATTTTACTTAGATGGAACTTGTGTATAAATTCATGGTCTTAATTACAAAATATCAAACTCTGGGACTGATTGATCAGTATACCAGTCACTAACATCCTGTGCATTTGGGTACCCATTTCAACAGTCTAAACATTATTAGCCAAAATTGGCTTCACAGAAATATGATCATTTAGTCCTGGTGGGGTAGATGCATTCAATTTTATTTGCCATCTAGTCTCTAACTCCCCCAGTTTTCTCCTTACATTCCCTCCTCTGGGGTTCACTGAGACTGTATCTAATATGGCAAAATGAAACAATTTGCAACTAATACTTTCTTGCATATGCCTCCACAGGGCATTTTTAACATCTTTCTTCTTAATGCAATAGTAATGGTCATATATCCTTTGCCTTAGACTCCTATCTGTCTTTCCTACATAGTAAGAATGACAATTGGCACACATAGCTAGGTAGACTAAATGGGTAGTCCTACAGTTCCCTTTCTTAAAACATATCTCTGTCTTGGTGACATTTTCTAATTTTATGCTGTTTTCTAAGCATATGTACTTGCACTGATTACATGTGCCACATTTGGTTGTACCTGTCTTAGCTCTTTCATTGTTGTTGTTTGTTTTTCCTTTCTAGTTCCCATTTTAAATTATTCCATTTCTAGATACAAATCGGGGAGTATCTCCAACTATTTCTATTATTTTCCTATCCATCTTTAGTATGTTCCAGTTGTCACTAATAATTCTTTTAATATTTGTAGTCCAACGGGTATGCTGCAACATACAGCCCCCAGTATAATCAACATCTGTCTCTCTGTTGCCAGCTTCGAACAATATGTTTTTATCAAAGGGCCTTTTCCTAATAGGGGTACATATTTATTGCCCCATTCTTTTAACACATAACTGGTCACATCCTTCACTAGCCACTTGGGATATCCTCTTTGAATAAACATGTCTCCTATAATATTCAGTTCACTAACAAAATCATCATAATCAGATGTCATCCTTGCAGCCCTAATACATTGCCCCTTGATTCTACTCCTTTTCTGTTTAGTGGGATGGGAACTACTGTATTCTAAATAGCCATTACTAAACGTCTCTTTCCTATATATTTTACTTTTTAGTTTCCCTTGATCCACAGTAATGAGAGTGTCTAAGTAGGCTATTTTGAACAATTCCACATTGTGTGTGAATTTCAATTCATTGCTCTTTGAATTCAGGTCCCTCATGAATAATTCCAATTCTTTTCTATTCCCCTTCCATATCAAAAAAATGTCATCCAAAAAATGGTAGTAACATGAAACTAACTGGTACCTACTATTACTGAAAATATATTCTTCTTCCCAATCACTTAAATATATATTGGAAAAAATGGGGGCGCACGCTGCCCCCATTACTACTCCTTTTACTTGAATATAATATTCTCCTTCAAACATTATATAGTTATGTTTCAGTACAAGTTCCATGAATTCTACTGTAAGCTGTATTTTGTCCCTTGTTAAAAAAGGTGATGACAGATTAATTAAAAACATTCTGTTATTTAAAGAAACTATTTATATTTTGAAATATAATACCTTGTCACCTAATGGTTTAAATTTAGAAGTAAACTGGAAAAGCTTATTATAATTTTTGTATAATGGAAGTTCTCTCTTTAAATGATATATTGTTTGTTGATTGATTAATTTATGTAATTACTTAATTAATTGTGATATATATTGGAGTGGGTGTGTGTCTGTAACTTGTGTTCATTGAAGGCTATTATGCCGAGGCGCTAAGCTGGATTAAATTCATCTGTGAACTGGCGTTGTTTTTTAGGCTGTTGCCTTCTTTTCCTTTTGTTGTTTTTGGTAAGATTAATAAAGCAAATGGATGTCGGTAGAGACTTTGAGAGTGGATAATGAAAGAATGGGAGGACCAGTCAAAGAGCTGAGGGCAACTATTAAACCAAATACAGACTTGCAGGGGATAGCAACAAAAGATAAGTACAGGGCCAAGAACAGGAAAAAGATAGCAAAACAAGATGGGAATTACAAAAGGTAAAGATGGGAAGGACCTAGCCGAATCAGAAGTTATTGAATGGCAGGAGTATATACATGACAATATATAGGACCTTAAAAGCACTGACAAATACAATAGCAGATTTAGAATATATACTAAACATCTCCAAGAGTAATAGCAAAGCCTTGTTAATAACAAGGCCAAAAGATCTGATAGAATTATAGCTGAATTGAAAATCATGTAAATTGATGCTATTACAACATTGTTCATAATTTGCCAAAAATTTTGGGAAACCCAACAATGACCACTGGAATTGAAAATGTCAGTTTATATTCCAGTCCCAAAAAAGGGCAGTGCTAAGAGAGTCCAGGTTACCAAATAGCCGCCTTTGTTTTACAGGTTGACAAGGAAACTCTTATGGTCTTGCAAGTTCTAATCTGGAAGTATACAGATCAAGAATTTCCAGATATATATGCAAGTTTTATAAAAATTACGACCACCAGAAATCAGTTTAACAACATCCAAGGGATACTAGAAGAAGCAATGGAGTATATTTACTTTTGCATTATTGACTATTCTAACAGCTTTGATTATGTATGGCATATGCAGGTTGTCGACAGGATCTGTTTTATATCCAATATGCTGTGACACTCATGCCCTGGCCCAGCAATCAAGGAGCCTCAATCCTTACTACTAACACCAGTGAGGGGCATCTCATATAGGAGGAAAGTATAACAAATACACACAGTAAAGTGCAATTTCCCTTAAGAGCACACAGAGATCACAGTCAGTCTGGGGCTCATCATTCCCTTGCTCTCCAGGTCCCCAATAAGACTCCCCACTGGCACAGCTATAGGGTCCAGATCTCAGCCTAGTGGACAAGCTAAAACCTCCAGCACCATCTCTGTCCAACCAGTGTTTTGTGTCCCTGCTTAAGTAGCTGACACACACACACACACACACACACACACACACACACACACACACACACACACACACACACACACACACACACTCACACACAGACTTTAAGAAGAGTTTAATAACCACACAGACACTCATGGGGAAGGCTAGCACAGATTCTCCAGCTCTGCCCCTTTTTCCCAGACTATACAGTAGTACCAGCTGCCACCACCCACTAATATTTATCAGTTACTGAAAGGCCCTTAAAAGGGTGTCCAATTATTACTGTGCAATATTATTATCCAATTGGTAGTATAACTAAACAGTCAAGGCTTATTAGAAAGGCTTGGTACAGGATCACTATATACATGTAATGTACTCTAAGAGCTTAACTTATCTCTACACAAAACAGCCACAGTTGAAAGGTTTTAAAATATTTAATAATAAATAATAAAAAAACAAGACAATGTTTTTTACTACACAGTGCTAGTCAAGAGTTCAGAGATTGCAGAGAAATGCTTAAAATAATTCAGTAGTGCAGTTCCGACATCACAGAAAAACACAGTCTAATCTTTCTAGTTTCTAGCTATTTCTAAGAGAAAATACAATTCTAAGATAAACTTACATATAGAGCAAGACAGTGCCGGTGTTGGTTGGTCAAGACAAAAATACTTAATGCTCTCTGATTCTCTCTGTTTTTAAAATCACATTCCAGGTTCACATTACATCATTCTTCACACTTCCCTGGGTTCCCAGGCTAACAGAAACTACATTTACATTCTTCACCTCTGGACAGAAACCAGAGCAATAAAGGACATTTATGCATGCAAATTCTGGCCATTAACTCTGGCCTTAAAACAATAGCAAGAATTATTTCATCTAGACCGGCCATAGCCGTGTTTAGATCAAAGGGTCACAACATGCTTTACTTGGTCAGTAGAGTACACTGTTGTTGTATTTTTTCCAGTTCCACATGTAACACTATTTTTACCATTTAAGACAACAAGCCTGTGGTTTACATTTAATATTTACAGATGACAGAATTATCTCCAAAATTCTATCTGGCCAGGCTGACAGAATTCACCTATCTTCACCCAATCTTCACATTTGCAAAGATGTATTAGGAGAGGTGAGTATATTTTGCTGCTAAGCAAACACAACATATAACTCTCCAGCCATCCATCCAACATAAATAGACACACACACACACACACACACACACACACACACACACACACACACACACACACACACACACACACACACACACACACAAACACACACACACACACACACACACACACACACACACACGCACACACAGGGCAGGATTCATGAAGGCTTGCATGGAGTGTAAGAGATGTGTAAGACTCCATGCAAGCCTCGCGATCCAGGAACAGCCCAAAACTCTGTGTAAGAGACCAGCTAAAACGTCTCTTACACGGACTGGGCGTGGATATGCAAAATACCTCACTTGCAGCCGAAAGGCATGCAAACGAGGTAGATTAGCGATCCATAAAGCAGAAACCAGCCCGTGTAAGAGACGTGTTAGCTGCAGAAATGTACTCAGTTGACAACTGAGTACATTTCTGCAAAAAACACAACAGAGCCATGTCAGCTCCAAATAAAGGGTGCATATGAGTCAGGCAGCATGCCAATGGCCAAATATGTGGCCATTGGCAAGGTACCCTGATGCAAAAAAAAGAAAATATGATTTTTTTTTTGGCGATCACCGATGTTTAAACCCAGCGCAACCCCGCGCAAACGGGGTGCGCTATACAAAACCTAAAAATGAAGGTTATAAACCCACAAATGTGGGTTTTATGCAATACATGGATTTACAATGCAGGGACCAGGAGACCTAAAACAACATGGCCACCGTGTAGTGGTTGCTAAGGGGGGAAGCCAAGTGTAAGACATGTAACTAAGCATTAGTAGGCAATCCTATGTAAATGAGTGTTAGGATACTGAATTCCACTGTCACATAGCAAATGAGCACATTCCGAGTAGTGTAAGAGTTACATAAGGGGGAGGAACAGAGTAAGACATAGGTGACATAACAGGGGGGAATGTCAGAAAGAAATGCAGTGTATTGGAGGACAGTGTAATGTGACAGGTGTCAGACACACATCATGGAAAGAGGCGTGCCACAAGATAAGCATGGGAAAGTCAAGAAATGGAAGGTGTACACTGTTGCCTACACTAAAGTTTCTTGCTGGGTGTGCATGTGTGCGTGTGCGCGCCAGGAGGTGCGAGGAGGGCAGTGTGCATGCGTGTAAGCGGTAGTGCACGCGTGTAAGGCAGAGTGTGCATGTGGGAGCCTGTTGGCAGACTTCTAAGACTGTTTGTGCTGGTGTGCGCACGTTTTAACCCGAACAAGCAGATTCTACTCCGTGTAAGCATGTGTGCACGCGTGTAAGCTACTGTGAGCGTGTTTTCGCTGGTATGCACGTTGCTCCGCCCTGAGGAAACAGAAAGGAAAAAGGAAGCAACAGAAATAGTAGGAAGCTAGCAGGGAATACTGCTGGAGCTAGCAGGTGAAAACAATTAGCAGCAGGCAATTACACAGGCAGAATCCTAGCCCAGACCAGCACTTCAAACTCTGCAAACAGCAATGCAGTATGTGACTCTCAAGAGACACTGCAACACAGCAGTAAGCTATTGGAAGTGAAAACTGATAAAGCTTCACTCAGACCAAAAATGCTAGGGGCTGCCATAGCTGTCATAAGGAGACATAGGCGACTTGCTGAGGGTGGTGACAATGCAAATGCTGCCAGACAACCCACAGTGAGGAGACGGAGAAGAGTTTACAGGCCCAGGGTCACCTACCAGGGGTTACATGAGCTGGAGATAGTGGAGCGCTATAGAGTGGACAGAGACCTCCTTCAGCAAATTGTTGAGCTCTGCAGGCCATGCCTCACACACAGAACCAACAGAGGGGAACCCATCCCAGTGGAAACCAAGGTATGTGTTGGCCTAAGAATACTAGCAACAGGTACCTTCCAGAGACCAACTGGTGATATGATGGGGATCTCACAGGCATCAGCATCCAGGGTACTGCACCAGTTCCTGGATGCCATGTCAGCACATGTTGGAGACCATGTATATTTCCCCAATTCCCGTGAGGCATTGGCCAGCAATATGTGTCTCTTCCAGCAAATAGCAGAATACCCTGAGGTAGTGGGTGCAATAGACTGCACACATATACGCATCAAGGCACCAGCTGGTGAGCGGGGTAGGGCCTACATTAACCGCAAGGGCTTCCCCTCCATCAACTGCCAGGTCGTGTGTGATGCCCAGGGCATAATAACCAATGTGTGTGCTGGCTGCCCTGGAAGCTACCATGATTCCCATATCTGGCATCTGACGCAGCTGTACCAGACATTTGCCAATGGGGACATCCCACATGGTCATTTAGTGGGGGATGCTGGATATGCACTGGAGCCGTGGCTGATGACACCCATCAGAAATGCACACACACCCGAACAAGAATGCCATAATGAGGCACACGCACAAACACGAAATGTAATAGAGCGTGTGTTTGGGTTGCTCAAGTCACGTTTCCGGTGTCTGGACACATCTGGTGGAGCCTTGCAGTACACACCAACTACATGTACCCAAATTGTCATGGTATGTGCTATGCTACATAATATGAGTCTGTGAAAACAGCTGCAGCAGGACCAGCATAGGGGTGGCCCAAGCAGCCCCCCACCATTGCCAAGGCCACCACAGGCAGAGCGTGACTCAGAGGAGGAACAACCTGAGCCTGCCCCAGTAGGCAGAAGGAGGTGTGCCCAGTATTCCCTGGCCTTGGCACAGTAGGAACCCTGGGAATGATACCCCTTTCCGACTCACTCATATAGTAAAAGGGATGCCTAACATGACACAACCTGCAGTCAAACATGTACAGGGAGTGTAGTAAGTGCATCCGACATAGTCAGCCCTGCAGCACCACCTGAGGCCAGATTGCCATGTGTTAAGCCATGTAACACCGTCTAGTATATGCAAACATGATGACCCTGACAACATCCCACCTGCACCAAGCACGATGCCACACCATGAAGACAACGAGACCAAGTACAATAATTGGCAGAAGTATTTCTGCAAGTCACAGGAAAACAAATGTCTGATAGCCTGGGATGACATGCTGGCCAAGACGGAATGCACCACCTGCCAGGGATGGCACTCACCCAGCACACCTGGCTGTGTGGATACTGGCAAAGACTGTTGTCACCCTCACAGTGCCTTGAATAGGCAAGGCTGGAAACACAAACATTCATGCAGACCAACAAAGATGCATGCACACCAATCACACCCCAGCATGTAGAATGGTAATATCTGACCTGTAACAGAAACCTGGGTCAAGGCTCATAACATAACCCTAATACTACCAGGTCTCTGTGAAAGTACCGAACTAGTACACTATGTGGCAACAAAGTTTGGCCAGTCAAACAGGATGTTGACAATTGTATGCAAACTATCCCATGGCAAACCTGCAGGCACAGCATAATGCCTGTTAGGTTCACACACAAAGCAGTTGGCCAGTAAGAACACAACCTGATGTCCAACACTGAACTGTACATGTGAAATGTAGATGAGGTCCATACACAAACACAAATGTGGTGGACCACAGATCCCAACATATAGGTTCTAGGTCTAGTTCACTGTGCCTCTGTCTAATAGTGACATGGGAGTAATCCCTGGGACAAACCTATGATCCCCCATCCATAGTTAATAGTTTCATAGTTAAGTACTAGGCTATCTACCCTGGGGCATTTGTAAGCCTAGCCATAGTGATATGGCTTTCACCACCCTGTGTAGTGGTACAGAATAGATTTAGAATTCTGTGCCTCTGTCTAGTAGTGACACAGTGAAGATCCCCTTACATAAATGAATTAGTTAACTGTGCCCCTGTCTAGTAGTGACTCACAGGTGACCCCCAGGTTAAACATATGATCTCCCATCCACTCATCAAGGTTTCTCTTGAAGAGTGTCAGTGAGGGGCCTAACATGAACTGGTATTCTGTTCCAAAGCATGTGAAGCCTCTGGGTTATTAATCTATCCCTCCAATATGTTCTATTCATACTTGTGCCTTTGTTTAAGTGTCTGGCTCTTGTGGTTCTGATGGATTTGGATCTGTTGAGGTGGAGCATGTCCATCAGATCCTGATTGGACATGGCTTTGTACGTCAGGCGCAGATCACCTCTGAGCAGGCGGTATGCTACTGAATAGAGCTGGAGTTACTTTAGTCTGGCAGAATAAGACATATGTTGGAGACCCCTGATCCTCTTGGTGAGGTACCTTTGTGGTCTCTCCAGCTGCTGCAGGTGCTGGGTGAGGTACATACCAAATAGGGCATTGTACTCAATCATGGGTCTGATAAGGGAGGAGTATAGGGGTACAATGACCTCCTTTGATCTGTATGTGAATCCCTCCATGATAAGGTGGGCAAGGTAGAATATCTTTCTAACCACTTTGGCAACGTGGGTGTCAAATGAGAGGTCGCTGTCGACATGAGTCCCCAGGTCTCTGATTACTTTGTCCATAATCAGTGGGTTACTGTCTATGTGATAATTTGTGGGTACCTTGTTTTCCCAAAGGGGATGACTATACATTTTGAGGCATTTAGTTTAAGGCCATGACTCCGGCACCAGTTGTCCGTTTCTGTGAGGCCATTCTGTAGGATGTATGTGTCAGATGGTATATCGACTATGGCGCCTAGTTTGCAGTCATCTGCGAACTTCGTCAGCCACAACCCTCCCATGTTTGCTTTAACACCTGAGAAATAAATGCTGAACAAGAGGGTTCCCAGGACAGAGTCCTGTGGGACACCACTTGTGACTGGCTTTGAGTCTGACATGGCTCCAGCGATTCTGACTTTATGGATTCTGTCCTTTAGCCAGTTTGCAACCCATCTAGTGACATATGGGTTTACATTTAAGCTGCTGAGCTTATCTATGATGCCTGAGTGGGGAATTGTGTCAAAGGCCTTAGCTAAGTCCAGGTAGACTGTATGGACTGCTTTGCCCTCATCGATGGCTCTAGTGACTGTCTTGAAAAAATCAACCAGGTTCAAAAGGCAGGATCTGCCCTTTACATAGGTTCATAGGTTCATACTAGGCTATCTGCCCTGAGGCAATTATAAGCCTAGCCCGATTCTGTATGGCTTACGCTACCCCTTGATTTGAGTATACTGTGCCCTTTTTAAGGTTTAGTTTACTGTGCCTCTGTCTAATAGTGACACAGGAGTAATCCCTGGGACAAACCTACGATCCCCCATCCACCTATCGAGATTCTTCTTGAAGAGATTCAGTGAGGTGCTCTGCCTCACATGAACTGGAATTCTATTCCAGAGCGAAGGGAGCCTCTGGGTTATGAACCTGTCCCTCCAGCAAGTTCTATTTATTTCTGTGCTGAGGTTCAAGTCCCTCGAGTGTGTGGCTCTAAGGGATTTAGATTTACTGAGGTGGAGCATGTCCATTAATTCTGGATTTGACATAGCTTTGTATGTCAGGCATAGATCGCCTCAAAGTAGGACGTATGCAACTGAGTAGAGCTGGAGTTTTTTTAACCGAGCAGCATATGGCATCTGTTTGAGACCCTTGATCCTCTTGTTGAGATACTTTTGGGGTCTTTCTAATTGCTGCAGGTGTCGGGTAAGGTACATCCCAAAAGGGGCATTGTATTCTATGATGGGCCTGATGAGGGATGAATAAAGGGGCACGATTACCTCTCTTGATCTAGATGTGAAACCCTTCATGATGAGGTGGGCTATGTAGAAGGTCTTTCTAACCACTTTGCAATGTGGTTTTCAAAGGAGAGATTGCTATCAACTTGGGTCCCCAGGTCCCTAATAACTTTCTCTGTACTTAATGGGTTTCTGCCTATGTGGTAATTTGTGGGCACATTGTTTTGCCAAAGGGTATGACTATACATTTTTTGGCATTTAGCTTTAAACCATGGCGCTGGCACCAGTTTTCTGTCTCTGTGAGACCTTTTTGAAGGATGTTTGTGTCAGCTGGAGAGTCGATTATGGCACCCAGTTTGCAGTCGTCTGCGAACTTGGTGAGCCATAGTCCTCCCACATTTGCCTGTACCTCGGAAAAGTATATACCGAACAAGAGTGGTCCCAGGACAGAACCCTGTGGGATGCCACTTGTGATGGTTTCAAGTCTGACATGGCTCCAGCAACTCTCACTCTGTGGGTTCTGTCTTTGAGCCAGTTTGCAACCCATCTTGTGACATAGAGGTTTATATTTAAGCTGGATAGCTTATCTATGATGCCCGAGTGGGGTATTGTGTCAAATGCCTTTGCAAGGTCCAGATAGGCTGTGTGGACTACCTTCCCTTCATCTATGGCTTTGGTGACTGTTTCAAAGAAGTCGACCGAGTTCAAAAGGCAGGATCTGCTCTTGACAAAGCCGAACTGGGTACAATCTAGTGTCTGTAGGTCCCCAATGTCTTTGTTTATGAGCTCCATCATGATCCTCTCCATAGCCTTGCAGACTAAGATAGTCAGGCTTATGGGGCGATAGTTTCCAGGGTCTGTAGAGGATCCACCTTTGTGGAGTGGGACCACTGTTGCTGTACGCCATTCTGTGGGCACATATCCTGTAGTGAGGCTGAGATTGTATAGCTGTTTTATTTGAGGGATTAGTTCCTCTTGGAGTTCATGTAGGACACAACCTGGGACGCCATCTGGTCCCATGGAAGCAGTGTTTTTTGCTTTGGAGAGGGCAGCCTTCACCTGAGCATCAGAGATGTTTGGGAGGCAGCCCTCTGCTGGGATAGATACTTGGTCTTTTGGGGGGGAGGGGTGGAGAAGTTTGCACTGAACCTGTCTGCCAGGATATTGGCGATGTCTGTGGGTTCAGTGTATATTTTGTCATTTAGAATCAACTCAGAACAAGTCTGGGAGTTGCATCCCAGGTTTCTAACATAACTGAAAAAAGCCTTATGATTCTCTTTGTTGTCCTGTGCAATTTTTCTCTCGAAGCTGGCCTTGGAGGATTTTATGAGGGATCGTAATTTTTTGCTAGTACTGATCAGAGATGCCTTCCCTATTAGGGATTTTGCTCTATCATGTAGTAGCTTCCTCCTTCTGTTGTACAGTTTATTTATGGCAGGGGTCCACCAGACTGGATGCCTGCCTTTGGATGATTGGGTCTTGGTTTTGTTTGGGATAGCATGATCCATGCATTCCTGGAGATGTCCATAGAATGTGTTTATATAGGATTCTGCAGTTTGGGCCATAGTTTCCACTGGCGCTGGGGCCTTGAAGGATTCCACTTCAGTTTTGAGAAGTGAGAAGTTCGCTTTTGAGAAGTTTTTCATTGTGGTTTTCTGGGCTGGGGGTGGGGTCGGGATGTGGACATCCAGTGAAATTAATTTATGGTCTGATCTTACCAATGAGGGATATACTTCTGGTGTGGAGCATAGAATCCCCATGTTGATAATGATCAGGTCTAGTATGTTGTCCCCTCTTGTGGGAGTGTTGACTAGTTGTTCCATAGCATTTGAGTTTATAATTTCCAGGAACCTTTGGGCTAAGGAGCTGGGGCTTGAGTAGTGCTCCCAGTCAATGTTTGGGTAGTTGAAGTCGCCCAATATAATGGTGTTCGGAGAGATCTTCATGTCATGATTGTGGGATTCCTGACTTTGAGAGGGTGGTCTGTAGGATGCTGTAAACTGAAAAGCAGTTGTGCCCACTGTTATTTGCACATGGATGGTCTCCGATACTTCGTGCAATGCCACTAACCTGGAGGTGTGGATATCCTTGATAAATATGGAAACTCCCCCTCCTTTTGTGGTTTGGTCTTGGTTTTTGGGCTGAAAAGCATGATATGAGGTATAGCCTGGTAGTGCTGGGGTGCTCTCTGGAGCCTTGAACCAGGTTTCTGTCACTGCACAGATATCAATGTTCTCCATACTGAGGAGAGCTTCCAGTGTGTGCATCATGAGGTTAAGACTTCTGGAAAGTACACACTGGGCATGCTCACACACTTAGATAAATGAGACGTGTCAGTCAGGAAGCCATATCAACTGTGAACTGGGCATGCTCACACACATAGGCGATCTCACAGTTCAGCTGTTGAACACACATATCTGGCATGTGTTTGTGTTAATACAGGAAATCCCACAATACAGATATCTGTCCACTGCACACAGTGAAATCACAACAGAGACATATAAGTACAGTACTGGATCCCACTCACATGCATACAGCTGCCACAGTACACAAGTTGTTCATAGAGATAGGGAAAGCTATGGCAATAACGTACCACAAACACTGTCAGAGCAACAGATACTTGCATGGTGTGTGCAATTATCCGTGTGAGAGAACTGTCCCTGTTGGGAACTACTACAACACACCAGATTCTGCATATTCCCCCTCTAAACACAGATGATGTCAGCACCCTATAAGAACATCCGGAGAAAGGAAACCATCCAGTAATTCGAATAGTGCGCTTTGCTAATGCGTCTCTCTCAAGTGTCATAACATAGTTAGGTAGGGGTTTGAATCCTGCAAGTGTGTGTGTTTGGATGAGGGGAGTTTGTGTGTGTGTGCAATTCTGTATGAAAGATATGTGCTTTTTGCCAATTAGAAGAACACACTACATGATGCACATTCCCCTTTCCAAACACTGATGATGTCAGCACCCTATAAGAATATCCGGAGAAAGGAAACCTCCCAATAATTCAAATAGCGTGCTCTGCTAATGCGTCTTTTTCAAGTGTCATAACATAGTCAGGTAGGAGCTTGAATCCTGCAAGTGTGTGTGTTTGGATGAGGGAAGTTTGTGTGTGTGTAATTACATATGAAAAAATTGTGCGTTTTGCCAATTAGAAGAACACACTACATGATGCACATTCCCCTTTCCAAACACTGATGATGTCAACACCCTATAAGAACATCCGGAGAAAGGAAACCTCCCAGTAATTCGAATAGCACGCTCTGCTAATGCGTCTCTCTCTCTCAAGTGTCATAACTTAGTTAAGGAGGGGTTTGAATCCTGCAAGTGTGTGTGTTTGGATAAGGGGAGTTTCTGTGTGTGCAATTGCTTATGAAAGAAATGTGCATTTTGGCAATTGGAAGAACACACTACATGATGCACATTCCCCTTTCCAAACACTGATGATGTCAGCACCCTATAAGAACATCTGGAGAAAGGAAACCTCCCAGTAATTCGAATAGCATGCTTTACTAATGCGTCTCTCTCAAGTGTAATAACATAGTTAGGTAGGAGTTTGAATCTTGCAAGTGTGTGTGTGGGGGGAGGTAGTAGGATGTGTGCAATTGCAAGTGTGAAAGAACAGTTCTTTTTGGCAAGTACTACAATATGATACACCAGATGCTGCATATTCCCCCAATAAACACAGGTGATGTCACCACACTATAAGTACAGCCAAACAGGGCAAATCCCCCAGTAATGCAAATAGTGCGCTCAAATACTGGGTCTCTCATTACTGTCAGAGCACAGTTAGGTATGTTTTGGATACCCACAAATGCCACGTCTGTTTGTGTCACACAAAATGCCCATGTGTGGGTTGTTGTTCATAACAATGCATGACATTGCTTAAACCAGTAATGGCAATGCACACATGATGTATGTGTGTGCCACATACACATATATACCTGTGACCTTCAATAATTCCCATGTCTGACATGTGCCTCATGTGAATAAATGGTATTTGCAGTGCATAACATTATGACTGTGTTCTACTGTGCAGGGGCTGCATGCGGTATGTGTATATACAGTGTGAGTTGTATATGGTATCACCCTAACAGCGGGGGATACACATCTGGTGTGGGCCATATAGTCTACTTGTAGTTCATGAACAGGTGCTGCATGTTCCCACCTGTTGTGGGAGTGGTAACATGGTGTCCCATTGCAATTCAGTGACTACATGCTAGGAACCTTTCAGCTAGTGTGTTGTGGCTACAGGAATGCTCACACACAATGTTCAGCTGGATGCAGTCCAGCCATATAAAGACATATGTAGAGACCGTCATATTCCCAGTGTTGTCAGGGAGGACAGGTGGGTTTCCTGTGTATGGGAGGGTTGTGTGTGCCAGGCTATGAACCAGAAGCCAGTTCAACACACTGTTAGCTGCACATGGATAGGCCCTGATGCTTTGTGCTGCACCAACAACCTGGAGGAGTGTGTATCTGTGGTGCCCTGAGATACCTCTGCCCTGTTCATGTGTGGTGCATGTGTAGGGGACGACAGGCATGGTATGAGGTATAACCTGGCAGTGATGGGGTGCACCTGTGAGCCTTGAATCAGGAATCTGTTACTGCACAGATATTGCAGTTCAACATGCTGAGGACAATGTCCAGTGCATGCATCTTGAGGTTGTACACTGCTGGTGTTGTGTAGCATTACTGTTAGTGTCCTATCCCGTGTGATACCCGCGGAGGTGGCTATGTAATCTGAGCCCTGCATCAAAAGGCACTATGTGTATCAAGAGGCTTTGCCAATATACAATGGCCCATGGGTGACACGTGCAAGCTGCCCCTCGCAAATCATTGCAGCTTCCCTAGCATGTAAGCATATGCTGACAGGCATTGGATACCCTATGAATGACATTGGAGATTGAGCACAATGTAGACATAGAACACCCTTCCTACATATTGTGGTAGCATACCTGGTGAGGGTATGATGGCAACCAAGGTCAGGCTCATACCAGCCCATGCCACATGCTGAGAGAGCCCTTCTATGTTCCCTATCATGTAGTCCAGGGAGGTACATCACAGGTCATCCATAGTGGCATGGACAATGACTGAGTTCTATGTGTCCATGCCTCTGACTGACCTGTATGCATGTGTTATGTGGTGGACCATAGTGCCCCATGGGCATATCACTGTGACCTTCACCTTGTACAGCCATTTGAGCAGGACCCCACTGCACTGGCCAAGAGAGGTACCTGACACATTTGTAGCAGGTGTGTTGTGTAGCCCTACAGGCTGTGAGTGTTTGGCACACAGGATGTGTGTGCCATGTGTGGCATGTGCTCTGTTCTGACTTAATGTATGCCTGTGTGCCAGCTGCGGAGGTGTGTGATGCTCATGCAGGATGCTATTCTGAGGCTCCAAGTATGCCCCAGTGTGTTAATGTGTTATGAATGCTGTCAGTGCAGCTCTATGTCAGACTGGTATTGTAGTCACTGTAGTATGTCATGCCACCTGACAGGGTATGCCAGTACTGGGTTCAGAGTACTCATTCCCCAGATTGGCTATGTGGTTGCATCTCACACATGTCTTGTATGTTCCTGGCCAGGGGAGAGGGTTGACTGCATACATGTGGCAGCTGTGACATTGCCACCTGACTCACATATTCCTCAACTGGACCATAGAGGTGATTCACAAGTTACCTTTGCACATGCTACCATAGTAGTGTGATTGCCATGGTGATTACCAACACAAAAGGCCAATGGGGAACAACATACTGAAGGTGAGTTTGTGTGGGTGTAGTGCTTCTGATTTCATAGCGCTGGCATTTATGTCTGTACACGTGGGCAAATGCCAGGTAAGTCATATGCAATGTGTCACAGGCAACGTACATGCGAACAAGACAGACAGTGACGTTCTGCCAAGTGAGACATCGACATATGTATAGTAAGCTATGCAGATGTCACTAGGAATCCACAGAAGCTCTGTAAATCTGCATTGCAGGTGGAATCAGTGTTCCAGGGAACCTCAAGCAAACATGCATGCAAACAAAGAATGCAGGCACTATAAACATGTACCCAGGAATGAACAGCTCAGATGTCCATGGTAAAACTGACATTACTTACAATTTAATGTAATTTCAATTAAATTGGTACTGCACACATATCAACATGCGCAAACATCCACACTGCATAGTTGTTGTGGGCAACATGCCACCATTAGTGTACATGTCCATCATTGCGTATCACTACTTGCGTTACCTTCTCCCCTGTGCTACCTATGTATGTGGCTATCTGTTGACATCCTTACCACCAGTATGCAAAAATGTGCAGCTGTTACACTATGATACTTACTATGGGTGTACATAACAATTCAAGACAGCCATACAGTTACTGCATCAGGCATGCTGGGATATACACACAATCATATCAGCACACTGTACTGTTACCAACATGATACTATTAATACACATCTATGTAGTCACCCTGTGCATCAGCAACATGTTAACCTGTTCCTGCACTGATGTTAGAGATTGCAGGAGGTGGCACAGTTTCATCATATGCACAGGGTGTGAACTAGGTATGCCTGAGTCTGCCACTGATACCACCAATTGACATGTATGTGTATGTGTGTTGGTGAGGGACAGCAGTACAGGGTGGGGCACTGTTGATGCAGTGTGTGAGTGTGTGCGGTAGCCCTAGGTGTTGACATTTCGCATGTGTGTATGCATGCACACAGTTCCACTTCATGGCTGCCATATACCGGAGTTTGTGGACAGCCACAGACTGCACCAGCCAGGTCATACAGATCAGTGTCTGTGGCCACGGACACGGTACCTGTGCCTGGCAGGGGTGCTACGGACCATATCCGGTACTAAGCCAGACTGGGTACTGTCATCAGAAGCGGGTGTTCGTTGACTGGACACAGGTCCCTGTCGGGACTGTCCAGAGCCACGTGCACGTGGTCTCCTGGGGCAGTCCGATGACAGCACAGACCCAGCATTGCTGGGGCTGCTGCTGGCACTATGGGGGCTGCCACGTGCCTGTTGTTGTCCTCGCCAACTGCCAGCTGCTGCTGTTGCTGGCATACGGCCACGTCAACGCCGCAACCGTCCACCATTGCCCTGGCTCATGGACATGTGGTTGTGGAACTGCTGTAATATGTCCCCACAACGTCTGTCTATGACATCAGTGAAATTACGGATAGCATCCGCAATGTCACGCATACTGTCAGTCATGGCTGTGCGACATGCTCTCAGCTCCCTCAGACCCTGTCTGGTGTATCTTTCCATACGTGACTGTGTTTGCATGACAGCCCGAAACATAGCTGAGGTTGACAGACCTCTTTGGGCACATCTGCCAGGGGCAGTATGCCCAAGGATGCTCCCACGAGAACCCATGGGCAACTGTCTGTGTGGTACCATCGCAGGACCCTGCCCATGGCTGCTGTGTGGGGAAGCATGTGCCACAGATACCACATTACCCTGGTCAATGCCCACTGTATCCTGTCCATCACCTAGGGACATTGGTGACATAGGATGGATTGTCAGGATGACTGTGCACAATGATGGGGTCGACAGCTGTGTACTGTCAATTGGCTGACCAATGATGGACCCTGACACACCTTCCTGTGCCATTACACAGATATCATCATTATCAGTACCTGTGACACCAGATTCAGGTTCCCTGCTGCAGGACACCAGAGCAGCCCCAGAAGCTGTGGAAGGAAGACAGAAAACACAGTTTACAATGTCTACACAATGTTTCCAGTGATACAGACATGCGCACATGCACACATGCACACATGCACACATGCGCACATGTGCACATGCACACATGCACACATGCACACATGCGCACATGCGCACATGCGCACATGCGCACATGCACACATGCACACATGCACACCCCTCAGTATACACACAGAGCACTATTGACTTAGCCTATTACTAGCACTATCAAGACTATTATATGTATTGTGAATACACACTCACCAGCATGGATGGGCTGCCTTGCTGTAACACCGGAGGGACCTGCAGAAATGAAAGGATTAATGTCAGTGGGCACAACTGTGCCATTGATACTGCATATGATACAGTTTAGTAATACAACAGTTGCCTTTCACATTTCAGCTGCTGATATTGGCAATATCACACCTGCACAATTACATACTGTGTTGACAGCTACATTCCACGAGCACACCTTACACATGCATAAACTAACAGTGTACAGAACAGTCAAGTATACAAATGGCATATTACCTGCACGCTCCATGTCATGTTGCTGTGTGGCCCCAGCCTCCATCATAATGCAAGTATGATGCTGTTGCTGTTCCTGGGCTGGAGCCACAACACTTAGGAGTAGCCCCTCCAGTCTGGTGAGGGGGGGATGTGTGGACACCCCACCTCCTGTGGCGACCTGTTGCCTGTGGATATCTGACGCATGCTGACGGACATTTCTGATTAAATCACTGCAGTGATGTCGTACCTGCTCATATGTCCTATTATGCGTGCCAATGTCATTTATCCTACGGACAAGGTCTTGCCACAGTGCAGCCCTATCCTGCTGATTCTGGCTGGTGTGGGAAAACAGTATGTCATAATCCCGCACAAGGCTCTGGTATATCTCCTCATCCTCTGCAGCAGAGTAGGCAGGATTATGCTGTCTTGCCATGTCCCTGAAAGAGAACACAAACAGGATATCAGCAAACTATGTCAGCAAAATATGGCACACATACTATACATGATACTCATCTGTAGTGATATAATAGTACTCCCATATGTAGCACCTGTGTGTCTCTTGGTGGATACACATGTACATGGCCAGATATCACTGCTCAGCCGACAACTGTGCAACATTACCTGCCAAATTCCATACAACATAGTACCAAGCCCCATCAGTCAGCACACTGAGACAGGTGCAATGCACCACCTCACTCTGGGGGTTCGTAACAAGGTACTGTATGTGGAACATCATCCACTAGTGTGGTCTGGACACAAACTAATCGGCCTGGATATACATATCCCACCACCACCACCAGCACAGTTGACTACTTTGAAATATATGTGAATAGACGGATATACACTTGTTAGCACTGAGATGGTATCCATGCAGCCCACAGGGACAGTGGAAGCCACAACCCACAATGCTGACCCCTTTGCAAAGGCTTCCCATGGACATCCCCAAGAATGCATGGAACATGCACACACAATTGTAACCCAGACCCTATGCACAAAGGTTAAGCATCCTGTCTGGTGGACCCCAGCCATAGACAAATCGTATAACAATAGAAGGAGGCTACTGCAAGACAGAAAAAAATCACATAAAGGGAAGGCATCTGTGATCAGCACTAGTAAAAAACTAAGTTCTCTCATAACAACATCCAAGGCAAACTCTGAGAGAGTAATGGTCAAGGACACTGAAGGTAACCACAAGGCCTTCTTCAGTTTTGTTAGAAACATGGACTGAAACCCTCAGGTATGATCAGAGTTAGTACACAACTACATAAAATCCACTGAACTCACAGATATTGGCAACATTCTGGCAGACAGGTTCAGTGCAAATATCCCCCCTCCCTCTCCCCCAAAAGGAGAAATACTTATCCCAGCTGAATATAACCTCCCTGTCATCTCAGATGTCCAGCTGAGAGCTGCCCTCAGCAAAGCAGAACACACAGCATCAATGGGACATGATGGTATCCTCGGATGTGGGCTACTTGAACTCCAAGAGGTGTTACAACCACATATAACAATGATATTTAACCTTAGCCTTACTACGGGATATGTACCTGAACACTGGCATACAGCAACAGTGGTCCCACTCCACAAAGGAGGCACCTCTACAGACCACGGTAACTACCGCCCCATAAGCTTAACCAGCCTGGTCTGCAAAGCTATGGAAAGAATCATTATGGAACTCATATGCAGCGACATTGGGGACCTACAGACACTTGATCCCACCCAGTTTGGCTTTGTGAAGGGCTGATCCTGCCTTTCGAACATGGTTGACTTTCTCAAAACAGTCACTACAGCCATTGATGAGGGCAAACCAGTCTATACAGACTACCTGGACTTGCCTAAGGCCTTCAATACAATACCCCACTCAGGCATCATAGACAAGTTCATCAGCTTAAATGTTAACACATATGTCACATGATGGGTTGCAAACTGGTTAAACAATAGAATCCATAAAGTCAAAATTGTGGGAGCCATGCTAGACTCAAAGCCAGTCACAAGTAGTATCCCACAGGGCTCTGTCCTAGGACCCCTCTTGTTTGGCATTTACTTCTCAGATGTGAAAGCAGACATGGGAGGGTTGTGGATGACAATGTTCCCAGATGACTGCAAACTAGGCACCATAGTCGATACACCAGCTGACACACACATCCTACAGACAGGCCTCACTGAAACGGACAACCGGTGCCAGAATCATGGCCTAACACTGAATGGCATGAAATGTATAGTCATCCCCTTTGGGAAAAACAACGTACACACAACTTATCACATAAACAGTAACCCACTGAGTACGGACAATTTAATCAGAGACCTGGGGATCCACGTTGATAGTGACCTCTCATTTGACACACACATTGACAATGTGGTTAGAAAGACTTTCTACCTTGGCCACCTTATCATGACATGTTTCACATCCAGATCAAAGGAGGTCATTGTACCCCATACTCCTCCCTTTTCAGGCCCATGATTGAGTACAATGCCACCATTTGGTATGTACCTCACCCGGCACTTACAACAGCTGGAGAGACCCCAGAAGTACCTCACCAAGAGGATCAAGGGTCTCCAACATATGTCATATGCTGCCAGAATATAGAGACTCCAGCTCTATTCAGTGGCATACCGCCTGCTCAGGCGTGATCTGTGCCTGACGTACAAGGCCATGTCGATTCAGGAATTGATGGACATGCTCGACCTCAAACAATCCAAATCCCTCAGAAGCACAACAGCCAATGATAGAAACCTCAGCACAACTATGAATAGGACATGCTGGAGGGAGAGATTCATAACTCAGAGGCTTCCCACACTCTGGAACAGAATCCCAGCTCATGTTAGGCAGAGCCCCTCACTGACTGTCTTCAAGAGACATCTTGCCAAGTGGATGGGAGATCGTAGGTTTACCACAGGGGTCATCCCTGTGTCACTACTACACAGAGGCACAGTCAACTAATTCTATTGAGTAAAGGGGTCTTCAATGTGTCACTACTAGACAGAGGCACAGTATACTACATCTATTCTGTACACTTTAGTACCACTACAAGGGGTGGCAAATGCCACATCACTATGGCTAGGCTTATAAATGGCCCAGGGCAGATAACCTAGTAGTAAACTTAGAATCTATGACACCCATGCACGTTACATATGTCAGTGGTAATGCACACTACTCTTACTTGACATTACCCTATGTACACCGCAGTCACATACAGGGTAACACAGCACAGCATACCTCACATACTCAGTTTGCAATGGGTTCATGGGTGTGCATTGTGTCTTAGGTGGGTAGTAGGCTATTGCCCCTGGGACTACAGCAGCATGCTGTTATGCTACCCTGCCCCTTGTGACACATGTGATGTGATGGTACATGCTCCTGTCAAACAGTTCCACAGGGTGACTCATACAGCATATTACATATCTGCATTACATTCAGCAGGGGTATGTGTGACATGTACTCATGGGGAGTCTGCACGTGCAGTGGTGGGCAGCCAAGCACATATGTGGTGGTTACTGGTGTAGGTGACTTGGAATGGGGTATGGTACTCCAGTATCTACACTGGTGTTCACTCCATGCCTTTGTCAGCAGGCACCTGTTGCAATACATCTGTACACATGTGCCTCACTCAGTATATATCTATCTGTCTCTCTCTCTCTCTTTATATATATATATATATATATATATATATATATATATATATATATATATATATATATATATATGTCTGTATACATATCTACATATATATATATATATATATATATATATATATATATAGATGTACATTTATTGATATAGATATGGAGAGGGGGGGAGTGTGACAGAGACAGTGAGAGAGTGAGAGAGGGGGTGGGACAGGGGGAGTGTGGGATACTCATATACTAACATATTTGTAGACAGTCAGATCCGTGTATGTATATGTATCTACATATATCTATATATGTATGTGTGTATTACATATATTTGTATGCACATATTCTATCTATATCTGTCTATATATTCCTACATCCCTCTCTATCTATGTATACAAATATGCATAATATATATATATATATATATATATATATATATATATATATATATATATGTACATACATATATTGACATACATGCATACAAACATATACATATGATAGATATTTGTATAAGCATGCTCATTTACAGAACTGTATACACACACTAACATACTGGTAAACATACATAACTGAGAAACTTACAATGTACATTGCACTACGACCTACATTGATATGTGCACATAGATGCCTTCACATACATATGTATGTACAGCCTTCAGTGATAGTTGCTGTATGTCCCCTGCCCTATGCACATCTTCATATACATATAGATACAGACCAATAACACATATGGAGGGTTCACAGTATGTAGACTATGAAATTGTTACTTTACATTACCTGGGTTTTTCACAGCTGATTGCATTACCATTTGTACAGGTTCCTGCTGCTGCTAGTCCAGCTTGATCCTGTCACTGCTGACAGCTTCAACTTATTCTTTCTTAAGTTTAGTTTTTGTTCGGGTTTTTGTTGTTTTGCTTTTTTTTTCTTTCTTTCTTTCTCTTTCTCTTTCTTTCTCTCTCTCTCTTTCTTTCTGCCTCCGGATGGTGCAATGAAAGTATTGCATATGTGAACTAGGAGTACAGGATGCTTTTGTAGGTATCTGCATATGTCCATGTGATGGCCTCTGCACCAATTGTTAGCCAGCATTTGCTGATTGCATGCAGCCAGTTGTGTACTGATTGCAGTTCTCACTGTGATTTCAGGACAGTGCTATAAAAAGGTATGTGACATAGGCATTGCCCTTTCAGATTGTAAGAGCGGGGACCATGCTGGTATGCTGTGCACACTGTTCTGTGAGTGTAAAGGTTAGTATCTCTCTCATATTTCAGGCTGTGTTGTAGATTAACATTTCTCCATTCATTTCTCCCATTTCCTGTACTAAGTGTGTATGTAAACTGACACCTATGACTACTACTACTGTTAATATGGGTGTGTGTGCTTTCCTGTGGGACTTGTGGTGTAACTGGTATATAGCAGTGGCTCTTGCAATTTGTTGCTATGGCTTCAATATTTGTCCTTTACAGTCACTCCTTGTATGCCTGCTAGGTGTCTTGACTGTAGTGTGTTGCTGTAGCTTTCCTATTTTCCGTGTACATTCACACCTTGGAATGCTTGCTATATCTGATAGGGTGTTACTGCATGCAGTGTGGTCTGGCCATGGTGTGGGTCTTGACATCTATTAGGGTATTTTATTATGCTGCTGAGCAGGCCTCAGAGAGTCTCAGGTGCATCTTTTATCTGCCTCATGGAATGGTACATATCAGTGGGGTACACCCATTAAATTGTCTGTTATTCTGCAGTTCTGACTGTGGGTTATCTTGAGCGTATGTATCACTACACTATTTCTGGTGTGGAAGTGGTGCATACTTTCAGTACTTCATAGTCACCATTGCATGTGTTGTAGCACCTTTTTGCCTACTGTTTGTACATTTCACAAGGGGTCTGTGGGGCATCCCTGTAACTCAGTCACCGTTGCTATGTCTAGGTTATTAACTATTCAAATATGGCAGTGCCATACCTGTCAAGTATACAGATATTTGCAGTATGCCCACATTTTTGCATCCTATTTTAGTTCATATCTCATAAAACAGCTTTTTCTGGCAATTCACTCAGGGCTCAAGTCAGACTATGGTGACACACATTTCAGTTTCAGACTTCCTACCCTGCCAAATTTCCAAACTAATGCAAATCCTGCTACTCTCTCAACTGTCTAGGTTTGTAGGGACAATATTTGAATTGTGTCCCTGTTTGTGGGGCTTGGCTCCACATTTCGTATTACTTAGTCCAGATGTCTTGCTATATGAGGTTGTGAGGTAGGGGCAGTGCTTATCCTGCTGTGAGTATGTGTGTGGCTTGCAAGGTGCTACACTGACATTATTACCTAGTAACTAACAACTAGCATGGCTGTTTCTGTTCACACACTACTATTGTAGACATCCACTGCATTTGACAGTAAATATTCATGACATGCTTCATGTACTACACATCCTATATTCCCTTTACATTAATTCCTACTATTGCATGATATATTTATTGGAGATCAATGTTCTTCTATAGCAGTCATGGCTTAGTGGTAAGTCATGCAGACTAATGTTTCCAAGGTCCTGGGTTCGGGATTGACAAAGGGATTTTATTTTGCTTTTGAGCAGTCTACAGGCCTTGTCATTCAGAGTGACTAAGGCACTTTTAAGCAGTTGTAAGCAGGTTAGCGCTGGTTTGCGCAGAGCGCACGCATGCGCACTGGAGTTTAGCTTCGCGCACACATGCGTAGCTAAGCGCACACCAGTGCACGCCCACTTACAACCACTTAAAAGTGCTTACTCTTGCGCACACCCGCGCTATTTTCATTGAAAGAAATGAAAATGGGGAGACAGGAAAGTGGTGAAAAAGGGGTCACTAAGAGGGTAGGACAGTAGGAAAACAAGCTCGGGGTTTGCAGGAAGGGTGTAGGAATGGCCCATAGCTGCCCATTTCTTTATCAGAAACAGCTGTGCATACATGTGTAATTTCGTGAGAAATTTGGAACCTTCCACCCCTGAGAGAGGGGTGAGGACAACAAAATGTGTTGTATAGCCATTTGTAATTACCAGTTAACATGTCCAGCGGACATGTCTGTGAAATGGGCAGCTATGTATGGGGCGTAATTTTTTTGCGGGAACAGAGTGCCCTTTTTTTTTTTTTTTTTTTTCGGTGAGAGTGGTATGTCAGGTACGGGTAGTAGGTATAGTTGGGGAGGTAGGTAGGGGAGGTTAACAGACAAGACAGACAAGACGCATACAGGGGTGGTGTATGACACATGTGGGGGGGTACACATTTGACGGGGATGGATGTTGGGATCACCAGAGCCCATGAGCCCACAGATGGCAACAGTGGAACTGACATCCCCACCCATGGGCAGTTGCCACTGTGCCTTCACTGCCCAGGATGGGGCTGTGCTGGGGGCTGTGTAGGCTGGGCAGCAGGTACGCCCGTTAGTTGTGCCACCCGTGCCTCGAGCTAACGTAGGGGCCCAAGCACAGAGTGCCTGATCTCCCTACACACCACAGTCTGGACACTACGGAGGGTGAGTGTACGATCTCCTCCAGCCACGCTTGCAGCGGGGGGATGAGCCCCATCCCCTGCAGTGCTTCCACCCGCAGGTGGAACAGGGCCACCGGAGGAGGGTCCGGCCTGGGCACTAGTGCCAGGTGCAGTAGCCAGCTGAGGTGGGAGAGGAGGGTCCACTGGGGCCCGCCTTCCCTGTCGTTCTGTGTTTTGTACAATTTTAGGATGGTGTGTATTAGTATCAAACAGTACCATTCAGAATTAGTTGTAACAGCATGCATTAGTATTCCCATTAACCAAACACCCATCTATTCAGAACATTAAACGGCAGGCATAACACATGCATTATTTCAACAACAGTACACAATACAACAGCATGCAGGGTTGATTGATGGCAACAGACCATCAGGTTCAGATGTATGAACAGGGCACATGCATCAACATACATGCAGATATTTATGAACCAACAGGACAAATGTCAACAGGACAAATGTCCATGGAAATTAATTGCAAGCACACATACCCATTTCATGCGTGATGGTTTATTTGTGGATTTAGGTTGGGGTGGAGAAATATTACATTAACAACTGCAATTACCTATACATAAGCTGTACATTTCTAATAGCTGCAGATATATGCACCCTATAGGTCTAGCTACATTTTCCTATGTGCAAACCTAAGCATGTTGGTGATGGGAATGTTACTGCTACATTCATATACATTGCATTTTTATTCGTACATGTTCAGATCTGCCTCTGTTCAGTTACAGCATCCTGCTACTTTTCATTTCTTTGGCTCTAGACAATTGTGGATGGTTGGTATTGCATACAAACAAACTATCTGCATATTGCTAAGGGACGGCTACATATCCAACTTGTGGGACACACATATTTCAGCTCCACTTCTACTTTCTGTGCCTCTCTCTTTCATTTCATGCTGTACTGACTGCAGTATAATTTATTCAGGAGTTAATACAACCTTTCTGGTGGGGCCATAGCTCTTTCACACACTCTCACTTCTTTTATATTTACAATTAAGAATGGTACAGGATTCTAGGCTTTCTTTGCATGTTTTACATGATTACAACTATCCTTTCCCACAGTCTCACTTGTATCAGGTTTCACAGTTTAAACAGAGGGATATTACTCACACATTTGTTGTACTGAACTTGTGTGGCTGTAATATACTGGCTACTGCAGGTTATGTGCTATTACATTACAGGTGGAACATCTAGCAGATTCTCTCTTACACTGTTACTTGCATTTTTTTATACTGACTGACTACACTGCACTCTTTTACAAGCTGTCAGGCTTTTTTTATTTTACATTTACAGGGACAGATCTACTAACCTGCCTGGTGGCGCAACCGCAGGAGCCTATCAGCATGGGCTCTGCGATTCGCAGTCCGTACACCTGCAGCTGTAACATAAATGAAGTGATATTGGTAAACACATCTACATATTATCAGATTTTTTTAATTTCTTAATAAATAATTACATGTAACTTACTCAGTAGTGGGGCGTTGGGCATTTGCCGGGCCTCCTGGATCCACCGGGTCAGTAGGTCCTGCTTGCGTCTCTTCAGGTCCGCATGGTGGTGCCAGACCTGTTCACCAGTCCTAGGAATTCCAGTGGCACTGGTGAGATCATGAGCCAACAGGTCCCACGCCTCAGCTTTGTACGCACCCCACAGGACCTGGCCCTGCATGAGTTGGGCCTCGTGATCATGGACAAGGAGCCAGACCATATATCTGGACTCCTCAATGCCCCACCACTCTGCTCGAAAGCAACTACCCTCACCTACACCTGACATTCTGACTGCAAGTACTTTCCACAGTCAGTTATACTGTGTATTCCTGCCTATGGTGCTTATATATGCCGTTTTTCCCGCACTTATGTGTGATTGGCCAGTTTGGAAATGTATCAGCTTCACAAAACCTGCTTTGTCATGCTTCTCTTTGCATTCTTTCCTATATAGCTGTTATTTCTGCATTTCTCAGTACAAATGTCCTGGCTTAGTGCTTCTGCACTTTGACTATGGTGCATAGTATTCTGGGTTCGAGTCTCAGCTTAGCTTTTTTTTTTGGTCATGTCTGTCTAGACAGGCTGGGGGATGTGTCTGTGTATAGGCTGTTTTAATTCAGCTTGCTCAACGGTGCCCGCCGGTTAGCTTGTTTGCACGGAGCTGCGCATCGCGCATATGAGTTACGTTAGTTGGAGCTTCATTTGCCTTTCAGCATGCATATTGCGCTCAGCTCGGCTACGGGCACACGATTGCAGTGTGTCAAAGTGCTGCTCAACCCTGGGCACTCAGTTTACACTTGGTCAACCACTGCTCACCTATAGGCAGACATACTCAGCTTGTTAGAGCGTAGCTCAGCTATGAGCAGGTCTGCATTATTTTTCTTTTATTGTCTCACATTTATTCTACCTATATGGCCCATTTCCTTACATTTTACATAATATATGATTAGATATCTGTACATATGTGTCAGGGGATTGTTTTGTGCTTATTTCACTAAAAAAAAAAAAAATGATGTTGTTGGGGCTTGAACCGTGCTTGCCTCCTCTTGAGATGACATCTCTACCGCTATGCTATTTCTTCTTGGCTTACTTTGCATATTTAGAACTTATATGCTTCTTCAGTGACTGCTAACTGTGGTTAAGCGGAGGGCACAC
This sequence comes from Protopterus annectens, assembly GCF_019279795.1. Taxonomy (NCBI): domain Eukaryota; kingdom Metazoa; phylum Chordata; order Ceratodontiformes; family Protopteridae; genus Protopterus; species Protopterus annectens. The sequence continues at coordinate 1,726,866,621 of NC_056743.1, read as the reverse complement.
CCGCGCAAATGCGCGCACTTACGGGCAGACATTTTTATAATTAGAAAAAAATATATAAATGTTCATTTTTATGTTTTATATGTTTATAGTCTGTGGGGGCATGTGTTGTGTTGTGTTTGTTGACATTTACTTGGGCTCGCTCGTGGGTGTTTACTTTCGGGACTGTGACTCCTCTGGGGGCGTGTCCATTGCCATGGCTCACCCTGTGGACACGCCCCCTTCTTTCTTACACGGACCGTGTTAGCCTTAGGTGTGAGTCAGCATGCTCTCATGAATATGCAAAGCATGCTGACATCACTCCGTTTAACTGCAGCCTCCGTGTAAGACTTATAACTCTTACACGGAGGCTTCGTGAATCCTGCTCACACACACACACACACACACACACACACACACACACACACACACACACACACACACACACACACACACACACACACACACACACACACATTCTTCATGCTCATTCTATATTGGTGCTAGTTCAGTGCCTGCTGGCTGAATTTGCACCAGTCAAAACAATCACGGACCTGTAATGTAGCAATATTTTCTACTTCTGTGACATTAGCCAGATAAAAAACCCAAATAATCTGCAAATGACCAGCGATATATAGAAATAGGTAATAAGCATAATGCAGTTTGGTCACTTCTTGAATTGAGTTGCTCATTGCTGTGTGCCATAATCATCAGCACTGATGTACAAAGCTACTTACAATGAACATCAGCACTGATATACATTGTGAGTAACTGTGTTCTGCATGGAGTAACGTGCACTGTCCCTCCTGATGGATGTATGTACATGAAGGCACTATAGTACTATAGGGCTCACAGTTCCCTTATACATTTCAGCCTCACTATAACCCAATAACCCTTTGTGTGATATTTCTACAACAGTTGCCACAATGTTGTCCTGCTGTGCACCTTCAGTATGTAATTGCCTCCCTCCTCAAGGTGCATCCTTTGCTACTTGTGCTGTGAACCCTTTATCATTAATAAGCCCCAAATCCCACTGCACTTTATGACATAGACACCTAGACTGGGGTACTATTTACACTTTAAATAATGTTGTCTGGTGGTGGTTTGGTGTAATGGTTAAAGTTTTCACCTCATAAATGCAAGATACAGAGTTTAATTCTGATTCTGGATTATTGGCTAAGCTCAACCCTTCAGGGCAGTTAGCCTTGTGCTCACCTAGGATGAATATAACCTGCCCTTCCCACCACTACAATGGTTACATACATGTGCACAGTGCCATGTTGATATGCACCCCCCTGAGTATAGTGTCTTGTCTGTGATAATCAGTGTACCAGAGAGATTAGAAATACATTGAGCCCTTACATAATCTGACATTTATTTCACATTAAGGTGCACCAATGCAGTACTGGTAGATGTGATTCTGTATCTGAACTGGACATCTGTCACTGCTATAGATGTGAATCTCATCTATAGTTCATTTTGCAGTAAGTTATGCAGCTCTGAATATTGGCCCTACCTCTGAACTCTCTGATGTGTCAGAATTTCATTGGTGTAACTCTGTTTCATACTGGGGTCCTGACTTGCTGTGTACCAGACATCAGAAGTACCAGCTTTATTGAAGAGCAGACTTCTGAGCAACAGAATTGCAGTGAGTACCAGTTCTCTGAAGCTCTAAGTATTTTCCAGGGTATCTTTGCCTGGCAATCTTTGCCCTTTGCCCATTCTACAGGGGGAAACTCCCTATAATTATGACAGACTCTGAGGTTACTGCATCATAAGGAAAGGGGTGCTGCAGCTGTGGAGTAATGGGCAGCCCACGGTACACCATGGCAGAACAGGAATTGTATGTTTGGTCTTCTACTGACTCTGTGACTTCTGTTCCTTCCCAGAACTGCACAGTGTACAGATGGAAAATGAGGGAATCAAACTCAGAACTGCAGGAAGTAGCTCAGTAACAGTGCATAGCCTTAACCCACTGTACTAAACTGCAAGGCCAGAGAGTCATTAAAAACATAATATCAAGCTGAACCAACTGAACGAAGAAGAGTTAGGATGACAATGCAGTGTTTAAAAATGAAGCAGCTGAATGGGAATGGAGATAAACCCCATAAAACTAGTCAACAAGAGAGGATAAAAAAAATAAAGGGAATAGACATGACTGAAGGGTAAAGGTGAGAAGGTAAGGAACGGGGGCTAGCATCCTCTGATGTGAGGCTCTGTTCCAGACCCCCAATCTTTAAATATACTGCCTGCAAAGTTACACAAACGTTGAGACAGTATACTTAGTAATGTAGTCTGCATATTCAAGTTTCTTGAATTCAACCACAACGACAGGATTATCTGTGACTGAATGAGCTTAAGAAGCTGAATGCCAAGCATGTAAAAAAGCAACTGATGTGGGATATTGTTAAAGCAGGTTCTTTTTCTCTGAAGGAGAACAGCATTACTAAAGGCTGACTAAAGGTTATTAATTCAGCTTTAGTTTGTAAGATATACAGTGGCTGAGAAACTGAGGTTTGTAGATAAAAATACAAACCAGTATATGTCAGTCCTGTTACTGAATAGGAGACTTGAATCCTTTTCTATGGTATTTTCAGGGTCCTAATTTTGCAGAGCTAATAACATGAATTTGCATTTTCTATTAAGGACCCAGACTTAAAGATCCTTGCAAGAAGAGGGAAGATGAAGGTCTGGCAGCCAGCTTTCCTGCCTTAGGTGCAGAGTATGGGGCCATTCACAACACAGGCATCCCCTTGTACAAAGTCAGAGGCTAGCTTAAATATTTCAAATAGCAACCTGGCATGAACAAGAATGCATGCACCAGCTGGCAGTAAGTGTGCCACAGCAGCATGCATGCAGTCAAGCATTGCAATCTCTGCATGCTTTTCATCATCAAGTATGAGGAAAGGCAACATTGGGGTGCATAGAAAAAGGTCTGAACCACCATAGGGTTAGAGCTGCTATGTTCACTCTATCCTGGCTCACCCAGAAAAAAACAAGAATTGCTATGAGATAGACTGTAAATATCCCAGTCAGAGAGAAGATGCCACCATGCACTCTCACAAGCACACACGTACACACACGCACACACACACACACACACACACACACACACACACACACACACACACACACACACACACACACACACACAATGCTGAATTGGGAGGGTAAGTGTATTAGAGAAGAGTAGTAGCTGGAATGACTGAGGTAGGCTTGGTGCAAAGCAAACAGCATAGAGAAACACTACAGAATTAAAGAAAGTAAGTTATACATACAAAGCAACACAAGCTGAAAACAAATAAGCTATTGGTTAGGTAAAATCAGTCATTCATCTACCAGTGAGGGAAATGAGAAACTAGGTGGGCCACGATGGACATTATCTGTCATTTATATTCATGTTCTACTTTATTTTTCTCCCAGAAACTGCACCCATATCCCATAAATTCTCTAATCCTGCATTTAATTTGTATTTCTCATGTTTTAAGTTGCTTTTATTCAGCTTTAAGTTGAATTTAAGTAGTTCTTAAACTATAGCTAGATCAGCCATAATCTTTTATTTATTTGAATTTGAATTTGTTTACCAGGGTATTACACTGATCAGCTCTGACAAATGTCAGTCTCTGCTTGGGGTCAAAAACTGGCCAGACATACAAAATAGACAAGAAGAGAACAACACATAAGTGACAGTAAAGCAGTGCAAAGGTAGAGTAGTGGTTTGGATAAATAGTAAATTTGATCTATTAATTTTCAATATGTACAAAAGCTTCAAACATTTGATAAATTATAGTAGAATAAATAATAAATGTAAAAAGGACTAAAAGATCTTAGTAGCTGAGTCTGAGTGGAGAAGAGTTAAAGTAGATTTAAATTATGTTACCTAGGGGGTAACAGGTACATTCTGCTTGTTTAACTAAATGTGACTTTAGTAGAGAATGAACCTTGGACTAAGAGTTTACCATTTCAGCTAAGTGGGACTCCCACAATTTAGGCCCAGGAACTGAGAACTCATGGTCAGGGATATGTAGCTTAGTTTGTGTGATTTCTGTTTTAGGGTATGAATGGTTCAAGTTGCATAGCTTGTGTGTGGGGTTATGTCTTATTAGTTCTGAAGTGAAATATGGGAGAGCATGGTCATGCAGTTGTTTGAACAGTTGAGATCCTAGGAAGAAGTGTGCTGTTTGGTTCACTGGGGAGCCAGTCTGTCCTTTTTTAGTGCTATACTGTGATATTAATTTCTTTGGGGAGTGTGTAATCTACATATTTTGTTTTGTAGTGTTTGAATAGTGATGATGTTTTTAGCAGAGGATGCTAATATAAGAGGGAGGCTAAATTCAATTTGAATGAGTAGGATTCTTTTCCCTATTAAAGACCTGGAAGACTGTGAGAGTAAACAGGATATTTCTGTGCCCAGAAAAGCAAGGGATTCATTTTTATTTATATTATCAATACTCAGGTAGAGCTTGAGTGAGGGATCTAACCAGAGACCAAGATACTTGAAAGAGAGACTTGCTCTAAAGGATGGTTGTTATGATCATAAATTGCTAGTCGCTGATGTCAGATTGTAGATTTTGCTGTAAGGTAATTAGGGAGTGGTTGAAGCAGTAGACGACCATGCCATCTGCTTAGAGAAGGAGAGGATGGTAGGGAAGATTGAGTGGCACTTAACTGATGTATACAGAGAATGGAAAGTGTCGCACATCACCTCATCTAAGGATACAAGCAGGTGGGGTCATTCGTTTAAGAAGCTTTATTGTATTAAAACACATCAGGATGGATAGCAGCTTCAATAACTATAAATTAACTAATACACAGACATGCTTGCACAAAAACATCTTAACCCAAAATGGCACTCTGACCCTGCACTTGCTCAGTAATCAATACATTAGTACATGCCCACAGGTGGTTTCTTAAAGAGATTTGTACACTGATCTATGTCCTCCTTTTAAAGAAAAGAAAGCAGCTAGGCATGCATCACTAAACACAATCAGAAAAATAAACACAATGCTCAGGTTGGTCATATTGGCATGTCTATGTCACTGTATATCTGGAACATGGTCTCGACACTTGACCAGATCTTGTGACATAACCATCAGGACTGGACTTAATAACAGGGACAAGTCTTGGTGAACAGCTCACCTCGGGATTCATCATAGTAATGGAAATTACTTCTGGAACTTCCTCAGGAACTGGAACACTGGACAACTCACTCTGAGATAAAGATTCTCTCTCACAGGCTATATGCTGTGGTACAGGCTCAGACACAGGTATTAAATGCTTCTGATTCCACCTGAATTCTGATCCTTGTGATTCCACAATGTACAATCTCTGCTCTGGGCAAATGTTCTTCACGACTCCAATCCGATCGTAACCTTTGGACGTTTGCATCCTTACCACTTCTCCCTCTCGTAATGGATTGAGTGGTTTGCTGGTCTTATTGTAATAGGACTTCTGTGTTATGCATTTCAACAGATTGGCTTTCACTGACCTGTTGTTCTTGACACATGGAGCCAACAGTTGACTACTGATTGGTAATGTGGTTCTGGGCTGTCTAGACAGAAGTCTCTGAGCAGGTGAACCAAGATGTTTATCACAAAGAATATTTCTGAGATTCAGGAGATTCAGGAAAATGTCACTATTGTCTCATTTTAACTTCTCTAGTAACTGCATTGCACTTTGAAATGGAATGCACAGTTCTGCCAAACCATTTGACTGAGGATACTCTGGGCTGCTCATGACATGAGTAAAGTCCCACTCTTCGGCAAATCATTTGAACTGTTGGCTTGTAAACTGTTTGCCATTGTCAGAAATCACTTTGTGTGGGATCATACATGGAAATCCACATATCTGATTCAGCTGAATCTGTTCTTTCTGTTGATGTGGCTTTGTACTATTACATACTGAATAAGATGAAAGTACTCTCTCAATATCTTGTAACATAGAAGGTCAAAATACTAGTCCTCTTGCCCTTCTTTTGGAAAAGTCGGTTCCTGGGTGACCTCAATGTAAGATAGTAATGTACTCCGGTTCAAGAACTTTGGAACAATAATTGCAGGGCCCCTCATAATGATAGCATTGTCAGACGAAATCTTATATCTGTATGGAAAATAAGGTTTCACTTCTGGGGGTAAACTAGATTGCTTTGATGGCCATCCTTCTTTGAAAAAGTGGTTGAGCTTTTGTACAACTGGATCTACAACCGTGTGATCTCTCAGCTCATCAAGAGATGTGGAAGAAAAATTTCTCACTTCCATGATGTCAAAATCAAATTTATTTTATTTTATTTTATTTATTTATTTTATTTTACATTTGTTGACCGGGCTAGTCCAGCTGGATATATGTCCATTTTCAGTGGAGGCCCGGGGAGAAAAGCTCCACAAATTACAACAACATAAAGGGTCAAGACAAAGACATTAACGGTAGAATTTCGTACATAAGAAGTTTTAAAAAATATAGTACAAGCCTAAGATTATATATTTTATATTTCAGTAGGGAAAAAAATTATCTAAGAATAGATGAACAAGACTAATACATTTGCATTAGAAATGGTGTATTACAAATCTTTATAATATATTACGAACCTAGGATTTTATATTATGTATTCTATTAGGGAAATAAAACGAAATCTAAGACTAACTAGATGCAGCTAGTAGTTTATATTAATAGATACTAAGGTCACACAAAATCTAAGAAAGAAAACACTAGTGATCAATAGATAGAGTATAGAAGATCAGCATACAATGATGGATTTATAGTGTTCTTTATCACCTAGGTTGTGATACTATATGAAGGTGTTTGATCATTCCACAGTATATACATATTTACATAAGAAAAAAATCCTAAGGAAGGTTAAGCTCACTAAACATTAGTGAGACAACACAAGATCATGATCATAGGAGGCTAGGAATTGTGGGAGTCTAGTTAATAGTCAGGTGCTTAGTCTGGGTTAACACAGGGGACATAGCCAGTGTGATTTAAGGTAGGGTTTAAGCTTGCTTTTAAATAAGCTGACAGAGGATATTGAGGTTAGCTGGCTTGGGAGGATGTTCCAGGCTTTACCTACTGTATTGGAGAACAAGGTTTCACCAGCTGAGTTGTTGGATTTTGATATTTGCACAAGTAGGTTATTAGATGAGCGTAAGGTCTTGAGATTTTTATAGGGGATGACTAGGGATGTAAGTATGGGTGTGTTTTGAGGTAAATACAGGATCTTATGGGCTACTATTAATTGATTAAAATGTATTAAATTAGGCAGCTCTAACCATCCTAGCTGATTCAGGTTGATACAGTGATGAGTTCTATAGGAGGACCCAGCTGCAAATCTGGCAATATTGTTGTAGGAGGATGAAAGTTTACTCAGATTACTTCTACATATTTTGGTATAGATAAGGGAGGCATAAAACAAGATAGAGATGAGGTGGGTGCGAGCAATAGTAACCCTGGCTGGAGGTGTTAGAAAGGGTTTTATTCTATAGAGGGAACCTAGTTTCTTGTTTACTGTTTTTATGGTGTTATTAATGTGAGGTTCAAAAGACAAGTTATTATCTATTAGTACACCGAGTAGTTTTGTGGTTGGTTCAGGAGATATTATAGTTCCGTTATTTGAACTAATAGTAAAGTTAAATGGGGAGGTTCTGCGGGTGGGGGTAAATAGTAGCATTTTTGTTTGTTTGGGGTTAAGGATAAGACGTCTTTGTAGGAGCCAGTTTTCAACTGTGCTAAAGGTCATTTGGGTTAGTGACTGAAGTTCTGATTGAGCAGTAGCAGCGCATATGCGTGTGGAGTCGTCAGCGTATTGGATACAGTCAGCTTGTGGAATTACAAAATGAAGGTCATTTGTAAAGATGGAGAAGAGTAATGGGCCTAATATAGATCCTTGCAGGATCCTAGAGCGACTGGGAGGTGGAAAGATAAAGCATTTTCTCATTGCTCATTGTCATGCTGTTCTGTGGTGTTTCTGAGTGATATGGATAATGCATCAGCAAGATAAAGAAGTTTGACTTTCTTGTACACAAGATTGAAATGGTACATTGGCAATCTCAACATCATGCTTTGCAGTCTGGCTGAAGATGAATGCATAGGCTTTCTCAAAATATTGTATGGAGGTTGATGATCTGTTTTGATCTAGATAGGTTTACCATACAAATAATCATGGAACTTGGAACATGCAAACACAATTGCCAAAAGCTCTTTCTCTATCTAGGCATACTACATTTCAGCTTGGGTGAGAATTCTGGATGCATAAGCAACAAGCTGACCCTCTTGTAAAATGACTGCACCAAGACCAAATTTCAAAGCATCACATGAAAGAGTAACTGGCTTGTGGATGTCATAGTATCTGAGAGTAGGTGGACTGGCAATTCTCTGTTTCAGGACATCAAATGCTCTCTGGTGCTGTACTAACCAAGACCAAGATACATTTTTACATGTTAGCTCTCTGAGTGGTGCTGATATTTGACTCAAGTCTGCAACAAACTTGCCTAGATAGTTAACCATGCCAAGAAAATGTTGCAGGGCTTGAACATTGTCTGAAGGTGGCATCTCGAAAATGGCTGCTTGCTTTGAAGGGTCTGATTGTAAGCCTAAAGTGGTAAATAACTGACCAATGTAAGTAAATTCTCATAGCCTGAATATGCATTTCTGTGGATTGAGCTTAAGATTCACTTGACATGCCCGTTCCAGAACTTTCTAAGTTTTCTGTCATGCTCAGCTTTACCATTACCTCCTACCAGTATGTCATCTAATATAATCGTACAAAGATACCCAGAACAAATTTGCTCCAGTGCATGTTGAAATACTTCACTTGCAAAATTTAGCCCAAATGACATTCTCAAAAGTCTGTACCTTCGAAATGGAGTACTGAAAGTAGCAAGCACTAATGATTTCTTGTGAAGCTGAATTTGCCAAAATGAACTCTGCATCTAAGACATAAAAAAAACACTGGCATTTGGCATCAAGGCTGTGACTTCTTCAACTGTGTGCATTGGATAATGAGGTCTTTTCAGTGATTTGTTGAAATCTAGTGGGTCAATACATATTCTGGTGTCATCTGAGCTTTTCTTATGAGCTACCACCATGGAAGATACCCACTCAGTTAGTTCACTAACCGGACAAATCACACCTTGTTGCACTATTCTGTCTAGTTCAGCTTTGACTCTGGTTTGTATACCTAGCGGAACTTTACATGCTGGCCTGATAACTGGACTGACATCTGGGTCTAACTTCGTGGAGTACACAACTGAAAACTTGCCTTGTTTGTCTTCAAATAGATCAGCATAGGTGGAAAAAATAGACTGGGCAAAATTAGAGTAGTGGTCTTTTAAGCTAACATGGTTGTTGTTGTTGTGTCTTTCAGCTTTTCCCCATTAGGGGTCGCCACAGTGGAACTCCAGTCCGCTAATGATTGGTAGTTGATTTTTACATGCCGAGTTACCAGCCCTGATGCACAACCTTCAACGAAGGTGCACCCATTCACGCATGTCTCCACGCAGAAGACGCTCTAGCTGAGAATCGAACCAGACAGCGTCTTACTGTGAGGTGACAATGCTACCACAGCACCATTAACATGGAAAACTTCCTTATTAAATGAAAGCTGTCCCATTTTTAAAATGTCTCTGAGGCCTAATAATGAGTGAACATGCCACTTGGCCACATAAAATAATAAGTTGTAACTTCTACCTGCAGAGTAACATGAAAGCACTACTGAACCTTCAGTTTGAATTTCTTCACCATCATATGCAACAAGCTTCACACACTTTGTTAAATCAAGCCTTTCACCAGCACTTACTCTAGCAAATGTATCTGCAGACATAACATTGCATTTTGAGCCAGTATCATCTCTGAGCTCTATGGGCTTGCCATTTATCAGAACAGTGTACAATACTTCATTCTTGGCCCATAAATCAACTGCATTGACTGTTTAATTAAGCATTGACATTCCATCAACATAAAAAGAATGAGGCTCTGGGTCATGGCTTTCTAATTGATCAACTTGTCTCTTAAAAATGTTCCTTTTTAATAAAAGAATGTTATTTGATTTACAAAATCTTTTGAAATGGTTCATGCTGACCAAAAGCTAAGCATTTTTCACTTTTAGATTCATGACTATTACCACAGTAATGACAGTTGGCAATGAAACTAGGTTGGGGCCCATGCTTTGGGTTTGCTGACTAACTCTTATGCTTCACTGAGGGTGTGCAAACTCTGGAACTTGCTAGAAAGCTCTGACATTTACCTGTGGGTGTGGCAGAGACTACAGCTGCTGCCATGTGCCTGGGCCTGTTTCTTTTAATGATATATTTTCATACTGTCAACATGAGCATTACTGCCATAACTTCTAAGGCTATTCTCATTTGTAAGCATATGTGTGTGCTCTTCTGTGAGCTCATATATCTGCCAAATCTCAATGGCCTTATTCAAAGTTAAATCACTGTCATGAAGCAAAATCTTTCTCACAGCATCATCTTTAATACCACACACAAGTCTGTTATTTATTAACTCATCTCTTAAATCACCAAATCTGCATGTTTTAGCTTTATTTCTCAAGGCAGTTATATATGCTGCAAAAGTTTCACCAGGCTTTTGATCCCTTATGTAAAATAAGTGCCTTTCTATTGTAATGGTGGTTTGTGAGTTATGCATTTCTCTAAATGTACATTCCAAGCACTCAGGGTCCTCCCTTGATACAGCCTGTACAACAATATGATGGTTTTCCCTATCTCCAGCATAAGGAGCAGGTGTTCCTTTTCTATGGCTTCTGATCCAGTTAAATTAAGTAGAATAAATGCCTTTGCATGATCATCTTTATCAGAAAATGCAGCCTGTATGAAAATGTACTCTTGCTCAAACATTCTCCAGTTTTCAGCAATACTATTGTCAAACACTGGTGGTGATGGTTTTTGAAATCCATCTGCCATGCCAATAAATTATAGCAAAACACAATGCACCCCAGGTGTAATTCTAATTATATGAACATGTACACACAGCCAGTACTTGTAATAACACTCAAATGCACAATAACATATTTGAAATACTGTACTTTGTGAAATATTCTTGAAAATGGCTGTATTTGCAAAATAACTTTACTGTAACACTGGACAAACATGCAAACACTTCATACACTTCTGATAACTTGGATACCCTCAGTTAATACGAAAAAGTACATGCTTAGCAAAATGCAGTCTGTATGTTTTGTTCCGTATTTAGCAAGTAAGAAATAATTTGTGCAAGTTTTAACATTAGAAATTCATACCTGACCTGTTTTTTGCAGGTTATGCATGCAGCAAGGACGGTCCACTTCTGCACATACAACTCAAAGTCAAAGTAGAGAAACTGGAGTTCTTTCTGGCCATTAGATATGCCACTTCTGATACCATGTCAGTTGTCCCCTAATCCAAGGATGACAAGGATGTGGGGTAGTTTGTTTAAGAAGCTTTATTACATAGAGTACAATGCCCCTTTTGGGATGTACCTTACCAAACACCTGCAGCAACTGGAAATACCCCAAAGGTACCTCACCAAGAGGATCAAAGGGCTCAAACAGATGCCATATGCTGCCCGGTTAAAGAAACTCCAGCTCTACTCAGTGGCATACCGTCTGCTCAGAGGTGACTTGTGCCTGACGTATAAGGCCATGTCCAACCCGGAATTAAGGGACATGCTGCACCTCAAAAAATCCAAATCCCATCGAGCTACACGCTCAAGAGACTTGAACCTGAGCACTGAAATAAATAGGACATGCTTGAGGGACAGATTCATAACCCAGAGGCTCCCTTCACTCTGGAATAAAATCCCAGTCCAGGTTAGGCAGAGTCCCTCATTGACTCTCTTCAAGAGGAATCTTGATGAGTGGATGGGGGATCGTAGGTTTACCCCGGGTATCACTTCTGTGTCACTGTTACACAGAGGCACAGTATACTAACCTCGAAAAAGGGCATAGCAAAATTAATTTAAAATGGGTGGCGAAAGCCAAACATACTCTGGCTAGGCTTATAAATGCCCTAGGGCAGATAGCCTAGTATGAACCTATGAACCTATGAATCTATGGAAACACATCAGAATGGCTAGCAGTATCAATAACTATAAACAAACTGATTAACAGCTAGAACTTACACACAGATATGCTTACACTACAATATCTTAACACACAATTGTATTCTGTCCTTGCAGATGCTCAGTAATCAGTGCATTAGAACATGTCAACAGGAGGTTTATTAAAGATATTTGTACACTAATCTACAGAAGGGAAGCAAAAATACATTTTTTCAGGTACACCTATGTCAGTGGAGAACACAGAGAGGTACATGAGTTAAATTTCATTGAAAAATGACAGTTACTCAGATAACTTTGGAATCATCAGATGGCATCAGGTGCAGAAGCTTCTCTGATTTGTTAGAAAGGAATACTGTGCCTTCCTTATGCAAATTATCAAAGTCTATGTAATGTGGAAGTACCAGGATCCCTGCAGATCCAGTGACTGAATTCTGCAACATGCCAGGAAGTGGTGTGGTACTTACCCGTGTGAATAACCAAGAAGAGATGCAGCCTAGATGTTTTTATTTATTTATTTATGTATTTAACATTTGTTTAGTAGGAAAGTCTGACTGGACACAGGTCCTTTTTCAGCAGAGGCCCTTGGAGAAAAGCTCCATGAGTAACAATAAATTTTCATGCACATATTACAATAATCAACAATGTATAAAGTAAACAAAATGTAGTATACAAAAGAACATACAGATCTGTTACATCTTGACAACAAAACCTAGGCTTTGAACATAGCTAGTACTGTTTGTAGGTATGATGTATGTCAAGATATAAGGTTAAGACAGGTCAGCAGGAACAAAGGATTAAACACCAGGGGAGACGTTGGATATGTTTTGGGTATACTGTGATGTATCAGAGCTCCCATGAAGGGTTAGTACAGGAACATAGCCAACATTTTTTTAGATAAGCTTTAAGTGATGGCTCTAAGTGGTTAGTGGATGAGATTGAGAGAATGTATTAAATATTGTCCTTGAAAATGGTTAATGATCTGGTATGGTCCGTTTCTGTGTGTATCCTCCACAATCTCCATGTTGTGACTGATCAGCATGGGAAAAATGAGATCACTTTTGGATCCATTTGAGACATTGGACCCCAAGATGCAAATGAAGAAATATGTTTGGCCATTAATTGTACTAGAACCATCTGTTATCACAGTCAGATTGTGCTGGCCACTTCTTCAAATACTATCATGTGGTTCTAAAGGAGAATTGTGAATTAAGATATATTCAGGCTACTGTAGTGTATTTAGCATTTGTTAACTCAACAAAGTCACTAAACCCAATTCAGCCATGACATGAGCCACAAGGACAAAGATGAATATAGTATGCAATGGGAACTTTAGTGTAGTCAGTCAACAATCATACTTCTAAGCAGTAGGAAAAAACAAAGTACCTAGAGGAAAACCATATAGACATGGACAGAACATGTGGGCTCTAGTCAGACAGTGAACTCTGATCCTTGGAGCTGTGAGACAAAAAATCTGAACATTGAGCAAACGTGTAAACCATTACAAAATAAACACTTTGCACATATAGTATGCAAAACTTTCAAAAAGCCCTAAGTTAAACTTTGCAGGAATTAAATTACATTAGAGCTAATCTGCAGCCTCTGACTCATGAAACTTTCCTGAAAGTGTGACCCCAGCTGAAAGACATCTTACAGGAGAACAAACCTGCAGTAAGCAAGTACTGGAAAGCAGGCTTAAAGTGTTTTCCTTTAACATGACTCTATACTTCTGTTTCTGTTATCTACAGCTTTAAAGAAGCTACACCCCAGCAAGGGCTTGCCAATAATGCTCCTCTATTGTGTGGGAAGTGGAACACTGTACATCATAACAGCAGATCTGAAGGACTGGGTGTAATAAACGCACTCTGCATAATATGTGATCGTAATCAAGTTTCTAGAAATAGAGCAACATTTTTTTAGATATGAATAATAAGATAACTACTAACACACCCATCAAATGAAGTAGCTTTGGTCACTTCTGTTTATGCATCCTATGAAGAAGGGGAGTATGATTTTTTATACTTGTAGGAATCACACTGGCAGGACAACTGTGTTAACATGAGACAATAATGTTGTCGACTGTTTCTTCCATGCATTGTTATACTTCTATCACAATTATCCTGTAAAAATAACGAAAAAAGTGTGACAAAGTTTGATAGTGAACTACAGACAAATAAGGCATTTCACAAATAAACAAATCAGACAGACACATTTTCGAATCCAAGAAGACATTTTGGATCACTGTTTAGATCTAACCGGGGAGTGGCATTGTCTACAGATATAAAGCCGAGATGCCTTGGTTCAGTTCAGGGCTGCAGAGAGAAAAGAATACCCTTCCAAAATGATCTAGAATATATTAAAAATGCAACAAAATAGCAAACAAATAACAATAACAAATAACCTAAAATACAAATATGGGATGCTGTTCTTTAAATTCTCTGATCTCTGCAATGAATGTAGAAATGAACCTTGACTGCAATGTACTATTCCTAGAGCAGATTAAAAACAGAAAAAATGTTTTGAAAAGCTGCATTCTGTTGAGTCAACAGTGAAAGTGTGCCTGTGTGTGTGTGTGTGTGTGTGTGTGTGTGTGTGTGTGTGTGTGTGTGTGTGTGTGTGTGTGTGTGGGTCCAGATCTCAGCATAGTGGGCAAGCTAAAATGTCCAGCACCCTCTCTGTTCAACCAGTGCCTCATGTCTCTGCCCAACACACACACACACACACACACACACACACACACACACACACACACACACACACACACACACACACACACACACACACACACACACACACACACACACACACACTTTGAGAAGAGTTTCTACAACCACACAGACACTCCTGGGGAAGGTTGTGCCCCTTATTCTCAGACTATACGGTAGTATCAGCTGCCACCACCTACTAATATTTATCAGCTACTCAAAGGCCCTTAAAAGGGTGTCCAATTATTACTGTGCAATATTATTGTCCAATTGGTAGTATAACTAAACAGTAAAGGCTTATCAGAGTGACTTAGTACAGGATCACTATATACATGCAATGTACTCTTAGAGCTTAACTTATCTCTATACAAAACAGCCACAGTTGAAATATTTTAAAATATTTAATAATAAATAATAAAAACACAAGACAATACTTTTTACTACACAATGCTAGTCAATAGTTCAGAGATCACAGAGAAATACTTAAAATAATTCAGTAGTACAGTTCTGATATCACAGAAAAAAACACTTAGTCTAATTTTTCTAGTTTCTAGCTATTTCTAAGAGAAAACACAAGTCTAAGATAAACTTACATATAGAGCAAAGGCAGAGTTCTGATGAGTTGGATGGTCAAGACAAAAATGCTTAATGCTCTCTGATTCTCTTTGTTTTTAAAAATCACATTCCTGGTTCCCATTACATCATTCTTCACACTTCTCTTGATTCCCAAGCTAACAGACACTACATTTACATTCTTTACATCTCTTTTGTTATCTTGCAGCTGGCCAGGAAGCTGAGCAATAAAAATACATTTGCATGTTGTAATCCAGCAATTTAACTCTTGGTTAAAACAACAGAAAGAAGACATTTCGGCACGTGTTTAGATCAAAGGGTCACAACATGCTTTACTTGGTCATCTTTCTGCCTGTAGAGTGCACTGTTGTTACATTTTTTTTGCAGTTCCACATCTAACAGCAGTCTTTTCATATTTAAGAGACAAATGTGTGGCTTATATTAATATGTACAAATTACAGAATTATCTACAAAATTCTATCTGGCTAGGCTGGCAGTCTTCATCTGTCTTCATCCAATCTTCATATCCCCCCCCCAGAGAATTCAAGCTAGTTTTTCAAGTGACCCTTGAGAAATGCTGCTTGAGGGAGTTAGGGCTATCTGAATATACCTTACCCCAGTGGCGGCTGGTGACTTCAAATCAAAGGGGGTTTGCAGGAGAAAGCTGAATGGGTGGGGTCAATGGGAGTGGGTGTGACCAACTAGAAAGGGGAGGAGCTTTGCTCAAAACCACAAAAACTTTAATTAAATATGCTGCCCTCGGTGCCAAACCATCATTATGGGAGTCCAATCAAGACAAAATGAAGTGTAGAAGAAAAAAAATATTTCAATCCATTGGCTGCATGACAGCTTACTTAATAGCTAGATGGAAACAAAAAGGATGTGAGGCATGAAAAAATAAATTAATGTTTAAATAAATTACTGGAATGCCAGGCAAAATCAAGTATAAGAAAAACAAGCAGCACTTAACTCATATCACTTCTCCTTGCACTCCAGTTCTAATTTATATTCAGCTTTATTAAAGTACCAAGTAACATGCTGAAAGTAGCAATCTCTGTGATACCCTCACTTGTAAAAATGTTTCTTATCCAAAAAAGACCTGCTGCCTGACAACTATCTACTTGTTTCATGGGGAAAACATGATCAAAGTAAAAAATGAAAAGCAAACAAGAAACAGGCTCAACATATATTGCTTAAAGGATTACTGCACAGGATATGGACTACACATGATAGATTGGCATTCTGTTTAGTTTGCAGGTAAAGCCTGTAATGAGCTTAACATAATCTAATCCTGGCCTTTATTACAAATACTGTCATATGCATTTCAATACCCAAGGCTTATACATTATCTAGTTATGTAAGTATTCTCTGCATGGTAGCAACAGAAAGGCTTTCAATGTTGGCAATAGTGCTTATTAAAACTTACTTGCATCTTACAATATCAGACAAGCTTACTTGATGGTCATTAAAGCACTGCTACTTAAACACAGAGCAAAAGGCACTTTCTGAATAATAATAAGCATATATCAACAGAAACCAGAACATTCTGCAAAATCAAGGACAGACGAAAAGCCACTGTAGTACTTGTGTTTACCTTTGATGGGGGGAATAGTCTGCACATTTACACTGCATAACTGCTCCTTGCCTTGCTTGGACACATCCAGAGTCACTACATGGGGGAGTGGGGTGCAACAAGTTTGTCACAATTTGAAATGTCTCTGGCTGACTGTGATGGCCCTGACACATTTGTCATACCTCTCAACCTCAGAGCAAGAAATCTGGACAAGGCCATACATAGAAGTTGGACAAAGGCCCAAAAATAAGGACAATTTTTAAATATTGCTCTTATAAACTTAGAAAGATAATATAATAGTAGGTCTTGCATTAGTATGAATTTTCTGAAAGGTATGAAATCTGAAACTCAAATGTCTTTCATTATTTTCTAACTTCAATCTTTAATGATTTGCCACTAATTTGCCAAAAAAAACACAATTTTATGAAAAATGGACCAAAAATGTGATGCAAAAATATAAAATAGCCACACAATACAGCTGGAACCTGTCAAAGAAGGGACACTTTTAATATTAGTACTGCTAACTTGAGCAGCTGACAAAATAAAAGAATCTACGTGCATTTCTGAAATAAAAGTAATCTATAACTGATTATTATAGTTATTTATTAATTGTAAACCCTCCATGTTTTCTTCCAAAATTGACATTTTGCAGAGAGACTATCAGGGGAAGAGCAACATTTTGAGCCAAAATTGGGGACAGTTAAGAGGTTTGGATATGTCTAATTCTATAAACCAATTTTATTTGCACTTACCTCTCAACCTGTTAATGCAGAAAATCTGGACAAGGCCAAATATATTGGGGGAACATACAAACACTACTAATAATTGCTCTTGTATAAACTTAAGACAGTTGATAGAATAACAGGTCTTGCTTTAGCATGCATTTTTCTGAAGGTTATGATGCAAAACTCAATGTCTGTCATTTAATGACATCATTCCTAAATGATTTGCCAAACAAACACACATTTTATGAGGAACAAACCAAAAATAAGAATCAAATATCTATTCATTCTGCAAAAATATGGACAGCTGAGAGGTATAGTTCAACTAGGGCTGTCTGAGTTTGCTGCCCTTCCCCTCTCAAAATCATGGTCGATTGGAGCCTCCCCCCTGCAACCATTCCAGTGTACCATTGCTTGGTTATTTTGCTCCATTTACCATAAACACTGTAATGTGCATACAGCTTTACTTCTGCAATGATTTGGATTTCATTTGAAAGTTTTATTTTGCATTTTTACAGCACAAACCCCAATAGATATCTGCTAAACAAAGCAATGCAGTTTCACAATGAAAAAAGACTTAGTATTAAAGCTTCTCTGCCCTTGAAACTTACATGCATTAAAACAGCATTGAAACCCACATTCAAAGAAAATACATTTTGCCAGTGGCAAATAAAGATTAACTTTGGGCTGTTTTCAAATCATAGGCCCCTTTTGGGCTGTTTTCAAATCATAGGCCCCTTGAACACAAAACATACACATGCTCTTTGATACACCTTCCCAATTGTATTAAATTGTATTCCTTGTACAATACAGTACAGTTGTTAGAGGGCATTTTAAATTTATTGTTTTGAACATTAGTAAGCAATGAAAAGAATGCATGCACCAATGACAAAACTACCCAATTCAGAACATTTCCATCATAAAAGTCTACTCAACATTCTATAATCCTCCAATATCAGTAAGTAAATATGCACAATCTCTGAAGTGTAAAAGTCATCTAAATAATTCCACATTAAAGAAATCTGTAACAATGAAGAGGTTGCTGCTAGCAAACAACTTTATATGTCATTGTTTATTCATCTACAAATAAAGTGCCTGTTGCCCTTGAGGAATAAATTGCCTATGTTGCATGCATTAAAAAAATAAGCTAGTAATATCGCAATAGGGACTGTATGGCAAACTGATAAAAGGTTCATAGTTACTACTCTAGGTATCTTTGCCAAAAAGGACTGCAGCATCCGCCCACTTTACAACACAGTACAGTATCAGCAGTGCATCTATCTACTGTGGGAGTAGAACCCACAACCTTCTGCATCAAAAGCAAGTTCACTACCTGTTGTGCTATTAACAATGCAGGCAGACTCAGAATAAGCAGCACTAAAGTTTTGTTCCCCTGCAGCTCTCAGCTCCTTGTAAAATCTACTCGACACACAGCTGTGCAGGCCAGAAACAGTATCCACAACATATCATCATTTAAATGTCAAATATCTCAACAGGTTCATAGCTAAGTACTAAGCTAGCTGCCCTTATGGGCCATTTTAAGCCTAACCAATGTCCCTTTCCAAGGTGAGAATTAAACCATGCACCTTCTGATGTGACTGTGAGATAAACACATTAACCATTATACCAACCCTAAATAGTGGAAAATCTCCGTCAACGCAACACACAGAAAAGTGATTTGTGATACAGCAATGTGCAAAAACATATGGAAATATAGCAAGTGTTCTAACGACCATACTTGTCCACCTAAACTTAGGTGCACAAACAGCAGAACTCAAGTAATAACAGTGTTACAACTCTGCCATTTTAATAACACAGTGCTCCGTTTGCCTAATACAATTTAGGTTCATAAGTCTGTACTAAGCTTATGATCAAATGTCACTGAGAAACATAGATGTGACACCCCTCAGTACTGGCAGTATATTAGTTAATGCTGGTAAGATGCGACACCCTTGAGTATAGGCAGTATATTAATAACCAGTAGCAAGGTTATTTCCACATAGTCAGTGGTTGAATCTACAGTTTCTTGTCCAGTTTTGAAATCTAATTTTGACAGCAGACAGAGTGTTAGTTTGTTTTATCTGCAAGTGTTTACTCCCAAGGCAGGGAATGCACTGGGTTATGGATTTGTCACACGTGAGATTTTTTTAATGATTTTGCAGTGGAGGTTGACGTCTTTGACACAAGCCTTAGATTTCTGTCAAAGTGAAAGTGAACAGGTCAAGAAGGTTGAAAAGTATCTGAAAGGCTAAACAGAGACTACCCCTCAGGAGTCTACATGAGATAGAAGAGAGGGACAGGAAAAGGGCATTTCATTTTTCAGGGAAACTTGCATTGTATAGTCTAGAATTCCTTTTGGTCCAGTTGGCTGTTAAGGAGGACAACAGGTTAAATAAGAGAATAGAACAGAGGAAACAAGACAATGTAGCACAAAGAAGAGATATCCCAACTGTTAATGCATCTGAAAAGCATAACCACGATATACACAGATACTGTACTTAACTTTGATTTTCACCTGTGCTTAACTAGTGCAGACTATTGTCATGAAAATAACCCACTTCTTACTTCATTGCCTTTGCTATGTAATATGTAATACGCAAGTCTCTGGATGCTCCTCTAAGAGGCCCAAGCCTAAATGGACAACCACTGAATTAACAAACATTACAGTCATCTCAAACTTGGTCACGTATGACTTGCTTTGGACCAATTACATTTTTCAGTTCAAATATAGTAATTACAAGAAGAAGACCTCAACTCATAATTGAAATATGAATGCAACAACAATATACACCCCAGAACTGCAAACAAAACAGTGAGGAAGAGGACACATTATTTAAAACTAACCACAGAATGGCTGCATGATGCACAGTAGTCAGCACTTCATAGTGTTAATAAATGATATCCAGGAACAACTTTTGATTTTTGCTGTCTTATTTTAACAGAAATATTGTTTCCTTTTCTTGTTTGCAGGAAACAGTTTGAAGTATGAAAACACACCTGTCGGTGCCAAATGCCAAGTGCAACAGAGCTATAAATGTTGGGAAAGCACAAGCCTCCATTACACTACTTACCGACACACACATATACACACACACACACACACACACACACACACACACACACACACACACACACACACACACACACACACACAGTAGGACGAAAGACAGAAATAGCTGCAGGGTCCATTCTGGGGTGAGAAACAAATACTTATAACTTCATAAAGTCTGTCTGACTTTTTAGGGGCAGCAGGCTGACTATTAAGCATAATGCAGGCCACACCAAAAACATCCTCCAAAATTGGTAAAAGAGAACGAACAGCTGTAGGCTATGGAAACTCTACTTATAATAAATTATAATATCTCTTATGCAAGGACTATCAGTTTGTTTCCACTGAAACATCTTATTCACCCTATAGTTTCAGAAAATATGTTCCTCCAAAGGAGATTCTGAGCCCACATTCTTTAAAAATCAGAATCAGGATTCTGGGCAGAAAAAAAAAAAAGAGAAGGTGGGGTCTATATTAAAACACCGAAGAAGTGTTTCATCGAACACCTCTTGGTCAACACAAAAAGAGCAAATGCACTAAAGTGCGAATGCTCAAAACAGCGATTTATTTCCCTGGGAAAGAAATCACTAGCACAAACACACACACTTTTAAACATTCGCCCCCCTCATACCCCCCCCAACTAAATATACCAACTCCAAGATCGCACTACAGTGAGGAAAGGGGCAAACACACGGGGGTGACCAAACGATTTCTTTCCAAAGAAAAGAAATCGCTGTTTTAAGCCTTCGTGGTTTAATGCATTCGCTCTTTATCTGTCGACCAAGAGGTGTTCGATGAAACACCTCTTTGGTCTTTTAATATAGACCCAAGAAGATGCACTATCCTCACTGCTATCCTGCTCATTAGAGAGGGAATCCTCAGAAACTGAGGAAACTGACATTGTTTTTCTCAAAAATTACAGTCTTTATTAAAAGGTTTCAAAGTCTGTAATAAACCTTTAGACAAGCTACCAAAACTGTCCTTTATCAACAGAAATACATTCCAAGGAAAATAAATTTTTAGCTTTTGTTTTTTTTTTCTGAGACATCTCTAGATAGGGACCAACTCATAGGTGGTACTTCACCCAGTGATCAGGTCTCTTAACCCAGCTATGCAGGGATGCATTCTCTGCTCCTTCCTCTGAGACTTACAAGAGTGGTTCTCCCACACTTGCTAAAGGCACCTGAATAGCTCCAGGGGATGTGGAGGTAAATGGTGGCTGAAATGCATACACCAGAGGGCTTTAGATAAAAAAGGGAATGGTCTGTGGAACCAGTCACACACTGGCAGCTGTGGCGATCTTCTGAGCTTGCTGTGTTGACAATGGCTGTTTGCAAGTTTTTCTCTTCTTGGGTGTGGAGGAAGGTAGAACCATAAAAGTAATAAACTGTTCTACCATTCTGCTGAAAAGGAAGCCTGATTCCTTTTTAGCATATTTGGAATGAGTCAGTGATAGGTAAGTTTTCAAAAGCAGTGTTCACAAAATACACACTCTCAGTTTAAAACACATTTGCCCCTAATAAAACAGAATACGTACAACAAAATAAACACATGTTTTGTCACTAAAAGTGCTTACAATAAGCAAAAAACAGTATAACTATAAAGAACAGAAAGCAAATAGCCGGTCAGACCAACCAGTCTCCGGACACTCATTAAAAATATTTTTTTCAAAAAACACAATGTTTCTCACAGAAATCAGCACAGAAGACAAAGAAATTAAAGTATTGTGGAAAGTTTTGCCCCAAAATAACCTACATGCCCAGCAATGGAAAGACCATTAGCAGACTGCCAATCCTCTGAAGCCCCGAAGAGAAGCACTCTCTAAGGTTAGTATGAAAGTACTGAAGCTTTTGATGCTCAGGCTGCTGGTTTTCTCTGCGTGGAGCTTGAGCAACCAACAGCCAGGATGCATGTCAGGAAGGAGTTCAAGGCTTTGGTAGACTGGCCTGCTGTTACATCCTAGGCAGTATATAACCCATATAGCTAGAGGTAGTCATATTGAAAATACTATCACAGGAATATTGCAGTTATATAAAGTTTTAAATCACGTCTGTTGTTTGCAATCAGTAAATAACTTGTGGTTGCATCATAAACTTCAGGAAATGATCAGTCATTAATCACTTTATTATATTTAATTCATGGCAATCTCAGAAACAAAGATCCAAGGCCTTTAGAAACTTTAGTTTGTGTAGATTTATAATCCAGCCTGATCACAGGTCACCACATGCAAGGCTGTTGCCTTCTCCTGGAACCACTTTAAAGAACAAGAATGGATGGTTTTCAAATGAAAAGAACTTTTAAATATGTACTACTAAATTATGGAGCATTTAAGTGAAATGAAGTTAGAAACAGTACATTCCTAAGGGAATAGAGAAACTATTTTTTTTAATGAATCAGGCACATCAGAACAATATGTTTTTTTTTTGTAAAGAGTCTTGCATGTTAAAATAATCAGTAAATGTTCTCAAGGGGAAATCAAATAACTGTCCTGAAAAGAAGAAACAGATTGACAGAGAAAAACAGACCCTCACCAGAAAGCCCATGTGAAATGCACCAGAAAGAAAGAAGGTGCTTATTGTGGAATGTGATTTAAAAATAATTTTTACATTTTCCTCTGTAACCTCTGCTATAATACTTAACTATATTTACTTGGCAAACCATTACAGAATATAGACAGCCCTTGTTCTGTATGAAAAGAGATATAATCGCAAAAATATTATTGCATGTGGTTCAGTGCTAAACACACACACCCCTTCCTTCCCCCGACCATATATTCAAACACACACCATTAAATTCAATGCTTCAAGCACACACAATAAATTCAAACGTTCAAACACACACCATTTAATTCAATGCTTCAAGCACACACAATAAATTCAAACATTCAAACACACACCATTTAATTCAATGCTTCAAGCACACACAATAAATTCAAATGTTCAAGCAGAAGCACACACAAATAAATTCAAAAGTACATGATTAATCTGACACACTTACCTGTCCGTTCTCCATACATCCGATTCCCGCGCACGTACATCCAAACACTCACTGCCCGCGAGATCCAAAACCCCGAGATCTTCCCAACCGACGAGAGATTCCAGATTGCTGGTGTTGCAGTCCGGCCCCAACGCATTTTCCCAACGAGTCTATGCAGTTTAGAACTGCACAAACCTCTCTTCATGATTCCCTATCAGGACTGCCGGACTGCCTGGAGCATGCGCATAAGAGTCGCAGTAGTCTGGACTACTGCGCATGCGCGAAGTCCGCGAATTTTTAAAAACTTTTTTTTTTCTTTTTTATTTATTGTTTTCAGTTGAGGGGGCTGCAGTCCGGCAGTCCAATAGCACGGGCCGCCCCTGCCTTACCCCATTCCCTGTCTTGAGAGCTCATCTGCATTGGCATTGCTAATTCCACTGCGGTGCTACATGGACATATCATATACTTGCAATCCCAGGCTCCATCTTAGCAACTTGGCATTTTCCTGAATGGCTCTGTTTAACCATGTTAGGGGGTTATGATGTGTCATAACAGTGAATTTCTTTCCATACAGATAAGGCTGAAGTTTATGCAGTGCCTACACTATGGCTAGACATTCCTTTTCTACAGCTGTATAGCATTCCTCCCTGGATTGGAGCCTACAACTGAGATAAACCACTGGGTGCTCTCCCACCTCTGAAGAAATCTGGCTAAGTACAGCCCCCACCCCATGGTTCA
Organism: Protopterus annectens; assembly: GCF_019279795.1. NCBI lineage: Eukaryota > Metazoa > Chordata > Ceratodontiformes > Protopteridae > Protopterus > Protopterus annectens. Next base: position 1,726,842,261 of record NC_056743.1, on the reverse strand, counting down.
AAGCATCCACTTGCACAACACATTCTTTGCTGTAATCTAGACTGACTAACTCAGGGGGTCCTCACAAAGCTTTTTTAAGCTTCTGGAATGCCTGCTCACATGCTGGGGTCCACACTACCTTATCTGGCCTGTTCATCCTTGTCAGGTCTGTGAGGGGAGCAGAGCAGCTATGGTACTATAACTGGGGATGAAGTTTCTGTAGTACCCAGCTGTCCCTAAAATGCCCCACCTGCTTTTGAGTAACAGGTGTAGGCCATGCCTGAATGGCTTCCCCTTTGGCAGGTTCTGGCCTTATCATACCACTCCCAATTCTATGTCCTAGGTAAAACATCTGCCATACCCACCTGCCATTTGATCTGCTTAATGGTTAGTCTTGCCATCTGTAGTCTGCCCAGCACCTCCCTGATGTGCTAAAGGTGCTCTGGCCAGGAATGGCTGTTGATGGCAATATCATCTAGATAAGCAAGGGAAAATGTTCCTGCTCTTGCCAGGATATGATCTACCAGCCTCTGGAAAGTTGCTGGGGCATTCTTCATCCCAAAGGGCATCTTTGTGAACTCATACAAGCCAAAATGAGTCACAAAGGCTGACTTCTCTCTAGCACTGGGAGTCAAGGGCACCTGCAAGTAACCCTTGGTAAGATCAATGGTTGTATGATACTTAGTCCCACCCAGCTGCTCTAGGGCCTCATCTGTCCTAGGCATGGGGTAAGCATCTGACTCTGTGTGACTATTTCATTTCCTGTAGTCCACAGAAAACCTGGTGCTGCCATCCTTCATTGGCACCAGCACCACTGGGGAGGCCCAGGGACTGTTGGACTCTTGAATCCCCCCTAGTTCCAGCATCTTCTGTACCTTCACCCTCATAGTCTGTTTGACTCTCTCAGGCACTCTATGAGGAGCCTGCCTTATAGGCCTTTGCAGTCCTGTATCCACCTGGTGCTGCCCCAGGTGAGTGCACCCTGATTTCCCAGTGAACATGTCCCCAAATTCCTGCAACACTGCTCAGATTTCTCAAACCTGGGTAGGAGATAGCTGCTGGGACATTGCTACCCCTTCCACTGAGGTGTCAGCCCAAGCCTCACTGAGGAGATCAGTCCCCAGATCTCCTTCAGACTCCTCCTTCAATCCACTGCAAAGGCTCAGCACAAGGGCCTCCCTATCAAGGTTTCATCATGTTAACCTGGTACAATTTGTTCCCTTGCCTTCTGCCTAGGAGTTCCACCATGTAGTTAACATCACTTACATTTCTTACCACCTTGTAGGGTCCCTCCCAAGCTGCTTGCAGCTTGCTGTGTCTGATATGAATGAAAACCATCACCTGCTGCCCCACAGCATACTCTCTAGCTCGAGCATTTCTGTCATACCACACCTTTTTCTGTTGTTGGGCTTCTGCTAGGTTCTCTGGGGCCAAGCTCATGAGTTCCCTGAGCCTTGTCCTGGTTGTATGATACTTAGTCCCACCCAGCTGCTCTAGGGTCTCATCTGTCCTAGGCATGGGGTAAGCATCTGACTCTGTGTGACTATTTCATTTCCTGTAGTCCACAGAAAACCTGGTGCTGCCATCCTTCTTTGGCACCAGCACCACTGGGGAGGCCCAGGGACTGTTGGACTGAGGTTTAGGACATTTACCACAACAGACTCCTTGTGAGACTTGTACTCACCTTCCCACTCATCTCAAATTAAATCTAGAAGTCCCCTCACCCTATGCCCATACAGCAACTCAAAGGGTGAAAAACCTGTGGATTCCTGGGTAACCTCTCTGTAAGCAAACAACAGATGGGGAAAATATTGGTCCCACTCCCTCTTAAACTGATCTGCAAATGCCCATAGCATGGACTTGTTGGTAGAGTTTAACCTCTCCACAAGACCATTAGGCTGGGGATGGTAGGGGGTGGTCTTCATGTGCTTCACCCCACAGGACTTCAACAGACAAGCCAGCAGGTCTGACATGAAATTGGCACCTCTATCAGTCAGTATTTCTTTTGGGAAACCTACCCTGCTGAAAATCTTCAACAAAGCATTTGCCACCTTCTCTGCCTCAATGGAGGACAAAGCCACTGCCTCAGGGTATCATGTAGCATCATCCACTACCACTAGGATATACTTTTTCCCTGTGGAACTTGGGGTACTCAGAGGACCCACAATATCCATAGCTACCCTCTGAAATGGCTCCTCAATCACAGGCAAAGGAATCAAAGCAGCTCTCACCTTGTCTCCTGCCTTGCCTACCTTTTGGCACTATTCACAGGTCCTGCAATGCCCTGTTACATCTCTGGAAATTCCAGGCCAATAGAAGTTCTGCATAATATGCCTCTTTGTACGTTTTATGCCCATATGACCTTCAAAGGGAATATCATGGTATGGCTAGAAGGGCCAGATGGTAGTCTCTAGGCACTACCAACTGCTGTCCTCACTCACTTTCTAGCCCTCCCTCAGGGGTCCACTCTCTGTACAGTAACCCTTTGTTCCAGTATACAGATTCCCCCTTTCCTTGATAATCAGGTGCCTCCTTAGCTACCTGCCTCTGCCCTTGCAATGATTTGTCTGAGAGCTAAGCCTGTTTCAACTCTCTCCTTGTAACCCTTCCCAGCTCCCCTTCCACAGAAAGCCTGGCATCCTCTGACAATGGTGCCTCACTGTCAGCCTGGGTACTCCTACTCACCTCTACCTTTGCAGTCACTCTGTCCAAAGGACCATCAGTACACCCGAGCAGCTGTGGATCACCTTCAGTCTCACTGCTACAGGGTAGCTTCCTCCCTGAAGTAACCAACTCACCAGTCCTGGCTGCAAGTATGCAGTCTGTCTGGGACTCCCCCAGGCTACCAGACTTACCTGCTTGTCTCCAAGCTTGACTGTGTGTAACTGCATAAGCACATGGTACTGCCTCATCCAAATCCTTCCCTATCAGGACATCTGTAGCTTGGTACCCCTGTTGTCTCATGACAACCTACTATTGCAATTTGTCTCTCCCACTTACTAGCTCCCTCACCTTTTGTTCCCCACCTTACCTCCATGGACATCTGTATGCCACATGTATCCACTGGTTGCATTCAAAACATTTAACCCTAGGTCCTGGACATGTAAATGGACTAGTGGCTTCCCCTGCTACTGGCAGATTCTGTTGGGACAGTCTGTTCTGCCCAACATGGGTTCCTTTAGACCCATGAGCAGTACTGGGGGGTCCCTTTCCTGTGAAGGGCTGCTCTGCTTCCAGATATAGGTCTCTCTTCCTCCCTAACTCATCTGAAGTAGCACATTGTCTGTCAGCTAACTGTGAGATTTGACATATTCACCTTTCAGCAGTGAATAAGTTAAAAATGGCTTTCAGTGGTTTTGTCTGAAAATGTAAAATAAATACTCTGCTTTTCAGTGTAGTACAAGTGGGCATAGTTTATGTTCTTGGCAAAAGGCTTATAGCTTGGCATTCATCATTATTAGAAATCAGAAGTAAAATATTTTTTCTTTATAAACTATGCAGTTTGTGAAATTTATTATCTACAAGCAGGTCAAGATGAACTCTTGTATGCAGCTGTGTCTTGTCAACAGGACACGCAAGATAAGAGCAAGGTCGAGGAGTTATTCTTCAGGAACGGAATGTTTGAAACATGGGAGAGAAATTGTCAACAAACTGTCAGCAGACCAGCTTCATGGGAAAGACTTATTATTTTGGCATATTTTCTAAACTGCTTATGTAAGCTAGAAAGAGACTATAAAGTTTGGACTTTTTCTTTTGCATGAGAGACATCGATTCTTACAGTCATGATGCTGTAAAGCTGAAGTAAAGTTTTGCTACATATGTATCTTTCATTGATATACTAGATGTTACTTCATATGCAGTAAATGAATGTTCATATCAGATTTAACGGGCTCAATTGTCTTTATTGAGTAATGGTACAGCCTACCTTCCAGTGTAGTAACATAAATTTTACAATGGCGAGACCAGGCCAGTTCGAACAAAACAGGGAGGTGTGACCTGCAGAGGTACCTCTCACAGTATGACATTCCTGCATAGTTCTTCTCTTGAGTCATCTCTTCTTTTTTCCTACTACTTCATCTATTGTCTGGCAGATGAAAACACTGTGGTGCAGTACAGGGCAGTAAAGTAATTTTTCTTCAGACAGTTGGCGGAATACGAGGTGTGGATCATACTGCCTGACTTAACATCACCAGCATCTAGTGACTGACAGCAGAAAATTCATCCACAACTGATCTTTGTGTCAAGCCTGATCACCTTGTTCTGAACATTTGTGGTAAATATTTTCTTCTGTTTTTCTTTTAACAATGAATGCAATTCATGAAAATGCCAAGAAGTGCAAAAAGTATTTTACTGTTAATGTATCTAAATCATATGTAGATGTGTGGAATTATTTAAATACATAGTATAATCAGCATGATAGCATATGTAAGTCTTTACTACATTGGGCAGAAGTGTCACAGAATGTACCAAAATGTTTTATTTAAACGTTGCTTTTTGCATGCCTTGTCATAAACGTATTGTATGTATTGTGCAAAACCCGGAACACATCCAGGATAAAAGTAATGCTTGAACCACTCATGTCCTCAGGCAAAGTGTTAAGGGTTTGTTCCCTAACCAAAAGGTCTGCCAGCTCTTCAAAAGTGGTGACCTGACATCCACTCATCCACCTATGGAAATAAGTGCTCAGTTCAGCAACATATTCACACACACACTTTCATCTGACTTGCATCTATGCTCCCGAAACATTTTCCGATATGTTTCAAGAGTTAGCTTAAACAATTCTAACAAGTGGTTTTTAACAGCAGTATAATCAAAACATGCAACATCATACATTTTTGACAAAACAGTTACAGCTTTACCATGGAGTAAGGGGGTCAGGAACCGTACCCAGAGCCTTTGGTCAACACTATACTGTTTGCATACCCTCTCAAAATATAAGTGAAACTATCAAAATTATCCCCATCTTTAAATTACGGAAGACATTTACCGACCTTTTGTGCTTCTGGGGTCCAGTTAATCCCTTCCCCATTACCTCCATGACTCTGGCAAAGAGTCAGCATTTCCCTTTCATGCCTCCTCTGCCACTCCTTTTCCTCAGCTTATATCTCCAAATGCCTGGCCTCCAACTCAATTCTCTTTAGCTCCAGATGGATTTTTAAGTCCTCTGCAGAAAGGTTGAGCTGTCCATTCTCTGAGGGTATTATATCTCCACTGCCAGTCTGATTGTCCTCCTGGTTGCTGTTTTCTGATGCAGCTGTAATCAAGGTTGCCACTGGGTCTGCCTTAGTCAGGTTTCCATGCACCAGTCCCCTAGCCTGGAACATCTCTGCCAGCTAGTTCCTTGTCAGCTTTCCATACTCCTCTATTGACATGCTGCCTGCTCACCCTGACTAAACTAACAAAAGAAATAAAACAATTGTTATCTGAACTCTGAATATTCACTGTGTGGCTAATTTAGACTACAAAACACCTTTAAAGCTCACTGCACACAAGCTACAGGAATTCACTCTACCCACACCACTACAAGCCAGTTAGTATTTGCCAACCAATTAACATGAGGTGTGGATATCCCACCACTGCCACCAATTAATATGTGATGCCCGTGCCCTGGCCAAGAAATCAAGGAGCCTCAATCCTCACCACTAACACCAGTGAGGGGTGTCTCATATAGGAAAAAAGTATACCAAATACACACAGTAAAGTGCAATTTTCCTTAAGGGCATACTGAGATGACAGTCAGTCTGGGGCTGGTTGCTCCCTTACTCTCCAGGTCCCCAATAAGACTCCCCATAGGCACAGCTATAGGGTCCAGATCTCACCCTAGTGGGCAAGCTAAAACATCTCACACCCTCTCTGTTCAACCAGTGCTTTGTGTTCCTGCCCATGTAGCTGTAAAACACACACACACACACACACACACACACACACACACACACACACACACACACACACACACACACACACACATGCACACACACACACACACACACACACACACACACACACACACACACACACACACACACACACACACACACACACACACACACACACACACACACACACACGCACTTTGAGAAGAGTATCTACAACCACACAGACACTACTGGGGAAGGTTGGCACAGGTTCTCCAGTTGTGCCCCGTTTTCACAGACTATATGGTAATATCAGCTGTCACCACCCACTAATATTTATCAGCTACTCAAAGGCCCTTAAAAGGGTGTCCAATTAATACTGTGCAATACTATTGTCTAATTGGTAGTATAACTAAACAGTCATGGCTTATTAGAGTGACTTGGTACAGGATCACTATATACATGCAATGTACTCTTAGAGCTTAACTTATCTCTACACAAAACAGCCACAGTTGAAAGGTTTTAAAATATTTAATAATAAATAATAAAAACACAAGACAATACTTTTTACTACACAGTACTAGTCAAGAATTCAGAGATCACAGATAAATACTTAAAATAATTCAGTAGTACAGTTCTGACATCACAGAAAAAACAGTCTAATATTTCTAGTTTCTAGCTATTTCTAAGAGAAAACACAAACTTACATATAGAGCAAAGGCAGAGTGCTCTTGAGTTGGATGGTCAAAACAAAAATGCTTAATGCTCTCTGATTCTCTTTTTTTTTTTTAAATCCACATTCCTGGTTCCCATTACATCATACTTCACACTTCCCTGGGTCCCCAGGCTAACAGAAACTGGATTTACATTCTTGACATCTCCTTTTGTTATCCTGCAGCTGGTCAGGAAGCAGAGAAATAAAAATACATCTGCATGTTTAAATCTAGCAATTTAACTCTTGGTTAAAACAATAGACAGTATGTCTTCATTTAGACATTTCGGCACCGTGTTTAGATCAAAGGGTCACAACATGCTTTACTTGGTCAGCTTTCTGCCAGCAAAGCGCACTGTTGTTACATTTTTTGTGGTTCCACATCTAACAGCAGTCTTTTCACATTTATAAGCAAACCTGTGGCTTAAATTAATATGTACAAATGACAGAATTATCTACAAAATTCTATCTGGCTAGGCTGGCAGCCTTCATCTGTCTTCACCTAATATTCACAGTGCTGTACTGCGGTATTCATTTCTTGGGGAAGTATGTAATAAATCTACATATTTTGTTTTCTGATGCTTCAATATAGTAATGAAGTTTTTAACGGAGGCTGCTGTTATAAGCAGGAAGGTGAATTTGATTTGAGTGAAATAGGATTAATTTCCATATTGCAGACCTGGAAGAGTGTGACAGTAAATGGAATTTTTTTTGTGACCAGAAAAGCAAGGGCTTCATTTTTTATGTGTATTATCAAAACTCAGGTAGATGTTGAGTGAGGGCTCTAACCAGAGACCAAGAAACTTGAAAGAGGAGACTTGCTCTAAGGGATGCTTGTTATGATCATGAATTGTTAGTGACTGAAGTAAGATTGTAGATCTTGTTGCAAGGTTGATAGGGAGTGTTTGAAGCAGTAGAGGACCATGTCATTTGTGTAGAGAAGGAGAGGATGGTATGGATGATCGAGTAGAAGTTTGTTGATGTATACAGAGAACAGAAGGGAGGCAAGAATACATCACTGAGGTACATCTATGTGCATCGAAGATCAGAGACAGGTGCAGAAGTTATGCTTCATTGAAAAGTGACAGGCAGATAATTCTGAAACCATCAGATGGCATCAGGGCTAATAGCTAGATCTATAAGGTACATTATAAGAGAGGGGTGGCTGACTAAGTCAAAGGCTCTGGTGAAGTCTATAAAAATTGTACAAGAGACCATGCCTTTGTCTCTTGACATGAGAATTTCATCAGTCATCGGTCGCAGAGCAGCTGGCTGAGGCCATGCTCCTCCTTGACCATAATTTCATAGGTTCATAGGTGATTACTAGGCTAACAACCTTTGGACACCTTTTAAAGACAAGGGTTGCTTCGCACATGTATTTGGCAGGTTGATACCTCAGGTTGTTTTATGGGGCTCTATGTATTTTTGTGCACAAATGGCTCCATCTGTAGAAATACCAGGTGCAGAAGCTTCTCTGATTTGTTGGAAATGAATACTGTGCTTTCCTTATGCAAATCATCAAAGGCTGTGTGATGAGGAAGTACCAGGATCCCTGCAGATCCAGTGATTTAGTTCTGCAACATGCCAGAAAGTGGTGTGATACTTACCCATGTGAATAATCAAGAAGAGATACAGCCTAACTATTTTAAATATTATCCTTGAAAATGATTTATTTATCTGGTATGGTGTCATTCTGTGTGCATCCTCCACAATCTCCATGTTGTGACTGATCAGCATGGGAAAAATTAGATCACTTTTGGATCCATTTGAGACATTGGACCCAAGATGCAAGTGAAGCAACATGTGTGGCCATTAATTGTACTAGAAACATCTGTTGTCACAGTCAGATTCTGCTGGCCACTTCTTCAAATACTATCATGTGATTCTAATGGATAATTGTGAATTAAGATGTATTCAGGTTTCTTTAGTGTATTTATCATTTGTTAACTCATGAAGCCACTTGGTCAATGGACCCTTTTCAGCCAAGACATGAGCCACAAGGACAATGGTAAATATTATATATAATGGAAAATTTAATGTAGCAAGTCAACTATCATATTTCTAAGCAGTAGTACCTAGAGGAAAACCATACAGACATGGAGAGAACATTCCAGCTCTAGTCAGACAGTAAACAAAAGTCAGGATTAAACTCTAATCCCTGGAGCTGAGAGACACAAAATCTGATCACTGAGCAACCATGGAAAACACTTGAAAAATAACACTTTGCAAAAAGCCGTAAAGTAATCCTTATAGAAATTAAATTAAATTAGAGCAAAACTGCAGACACTGACTCATGAACATTTTCCTGAAAGCATGGCCCGAGCTGAAATGCATATTTGAAGAGGACAAATGTACAGCAAGTAAGTACTGGAAATCAGGCTTCTGTTGTCTTTTGACATGAATCTTCACTTCTTTCTCTGTTATGTACAGCTTTAAAGTAGTTCCTCCACAGCAAGGACATGCTGATAATGTTCTCTTGTGTGGGAAGCAGAACACTGTACATGATAAGAGCAAATTTGAAGAACTGGGTGTAATAAACACACTCACCACATGCAAGATGTATGATCATTATCAAGTCTCTAGAAATAGTGCAATATTTTTGGATATGAATAATAAAATAACAATTAACACACCCATCAAATGAAGTAGCCTTGGTCACTTCTATGCATGCATTCTATGAGGACATAGAGTATCCATTTTATACCTCTAGGAATCACACTGGCAAGGACAGCTGCATTAACATGAGTCAATAATGTCATCAGCTTTTCCTTCCATGATTATTATACTTCTGACATAATTATCCTGCAAAAAAGTTATGGAAATAAAAAAAAAACATGAAAAAAAGTGTGACTCAGTTTGCTAGTGAACTAAAGACAAACAAGGCATTTCACAAATGAACAAATCAGTCAGACATATGTTGGAATCCAAAAGGACATTTTGGATCACTGTTCGGATGTAATCAGGTAGTGGCACTGTCTACAGCTATGAAGCTGAGATACTTTGGTTCAGTTAGGGTTTGCAGACAGGAATGGATACCATCCAAAATAGTCTAGAATACATTAGAGCTGATGTGTACGCATTATCAAGAAGCAGTTAATATTTTAACAGATGAAACTAATATGCTGGATAGTGACATTAAAAATGACATTGATTTTCAGAGGTACCACTTTGAATATGAGCGTACCTTCAGCAGCATTGACCAATATTTGAGTAAAATCAACTCAACCAAAATCAAAAAACTTAAACGTGACATCAGAGAGTACGAACGTGGGACAGCTTACCCTAAACCACCAACATCACAGGGCAATTATTTAGCTTGTAGTAATCAGGTTGAAAAGGAAGTGGCCAATAGTGAAGTTATGGAAAATTTGTTTGAACCTTCAAATGGTGATAGGGCCTCACTTCCGGATACACTACGAAGAAGTGAACAAATAGCTAATAATACTAAACAGCCCCACCAGCCACAATCGATTAATACGGCAAATTTTCAGATCAGAGCCTCGAATTATTCAGCACCCCAGGGACGGAAGGCAAAGAACAATACGAAGAACAGGTGGAATTAAATCTAGACATAGATAATAACTTAGTGGTCGAGACAAATCAATGTGACATTATTTATAATTCGAGTTTGGATTTTAAAATTTTTAACTATTCAGAGATAGACTTTCCACCAGATGTGGTTGATCTTCTAGCTAAAGGGTACACATTTGTACCTTCTGCACGAGCTGATGTTTCTAAAACATTGATAGATTTTAAGATGTTTCTTAGAAAATTCAATTTATGCATTTTAATGGGTCAGCAACACAATGAAAGAAGTCAGCTTTATATTCCCAGTATATTTAATCCCCCTCCACCTGTCATTAGTGTTATTTATCAAATGTGTGAATTAGACTTGCATAATATTATGGGAGATATAACAATGGGTGTAATAGATGGGTTTATAATATACATCTGGAAGAAAAACAAATGATTGAAAGATTATGTCAGACCCCCATAAGAATTATGCACCAGATAAAGGGGGTGGCTTAGCAGTGATGAACAATTTTGACTATATAGATAGAATGATGAGCATTATAACAATGGATACTTATTTAGAAGTATCAAGGAATGAATAAAATGCCGCTTACAGTAGGATTAGGTCATTCAGTAGGATTAGGTCATTCATTAATGACTTATTCATCGAAGCAAGAATCGACATTGAAGTTTTTAACTTCTTGATTATGCCAGCCCCCAGGATTCCATTACTATTTTGGAATCCCTAAAGTTCACAAACATGTCCACAATCCACCAATGCAACCCTTAGTGGATGCTAGGGGCAGCATTACCTAGGCATGTCCCAAAGTTGTAGACAAAATTCTAAAGAAATATGTGCAACAAGAACCCCAAATATCTAAGGATTCATGGTCATTCCTTAACAGTATTAATCAAATTCCTTTTAGTGTAGATTTGAATTTTTTGACCATCAATGTCAAGGGATTTGTATTCATCTATCCCACATGAGGTGGGTATAGAGAGGGTGGTCTCCATGATGTTGAGCAAAAAAGCACCAAATGATGAAATCCAACTGGCGAGTGAGCTCCTTGACATAATTCATTCATATCATTTTGTGACATTTAACAACAAATTATTTTTACAAAAAATAGGTGTAGCTAAGGGTTTGCTGTGCAGGGCTAGCCTGGCACACTGGGAAAGGGAATATGTATTGGGTAATTCTTGTCAGCAGGATCAAATACAATACTATACATGATACCTGGATGACATCTTTATGGTGTTAAAGGGTGATGCTTTAGTTGCCCAGGAACTTGTAAATTATTTAAATTCTACAACTGACTCCTTAACCTTTACATTAGTATTTGCAGAAAACAAGATAGGGTACCTGAATGTGGACTTAATCAAAGATGTCCACAATAAGTGTTACATAGCCAAGATCTTCAGGAAAGAAACATATTCTAACTTTCTTGCAGTTCACCAGCTGTCACCCCTTCATACAGAAAAAAATCTGTTGTGAAGGGCCAGCTGGTTGCAAGAATGGTTTCCAGGAATGAGGATTTTATTGATGAATGTAATTTTCTGAAATATATGTTCTTGAGGAGAGGGTACCCGTCTAACCTAGTTCAGGATTTAATACAAGAAGTATTTTAAACAAACAAGTTTGTGGACATGAACCAGGTGTCAAGACAATTAAAAGACAGGAGTTGAGTATTTGTAGCTTCATATTCACACACAGCCTGGATGCAGAGAATATCATATCTGTCATCCGCAAAAATTTGGATTTGATTGCGAGGGACAGCTACCTAAGGGAGAAACTTCCTGAAACACCTAGAATTGTCTACAGATGAGGTAGTAATCTCAAACAAATCTTGGAGAGTCGAACCAAGATTACAACCACGAGGTGTGTTATGTTTAAATGTAATATGTCTAGGTATTGCAAATATATGGCAGTTGGACAGTCCTTTTTAATAAGAGATCAGAAATATAAAATCAGAGGCAAATTTGACTGCCAGAGTAAACAAGTTGTTTATATGACAACGTGCACACGCTGCCCGGCATTTTACATCAGGAAGACTGACAGAAAACTGCGGGAGCACGTGTACGAGCATACTTACAGCATAGGTCAAAGTAAGATTGAAAATGTCCTAGCAAGACAATATGGAACATCTAGGTCAAGACATTCTATTCAGATTTATTGACCAACTTTTAAATGATGGGAGATGGGGACCAGACTCACTTAGTTTAGAAAGAAATGAACTGCTATGGCAGTTGAGATTAGATTCTTGCCATTACCCTGGAATCAATGAAATTAGTTCCATCATGTGCATTTTGAAACTGAAATTTTGAGTAGATAACACTGGGTACTACTGTCAGTAACTGTGTGGGGCTGTTATCGTGTTATTTGGTATTATTTAAAAGGCATTGAATCACACTAATAGCTTGTTTTTTAGACTTGGTTAAAATGTGTGCATCTGTAAACACTTGTCATATCAAATTTTAGTGTAACAGTAACATGGTTGCTTGTTTCTTTGAAAAACAGTACTTGTTTTAAATATTTTATTGGTATTTTAAATATGTATTGTTTATTTCTGTATTTTTTAACTTCAGTGTGTTGCATTCAGTGAATCTTTCACTTGTATGCATTTATATGCATACATTGACACATTTTTATCAAACTGGATATTTTGCTTTGTTTTACAAAATTAGCTTTTGTGCTTCAGAGGGAAGGGTTTCTTTTAGGAGTTTTAGCTGCCACACCCAACAATCTTTGGTTGTAGACCATGTGGTGTGACAAGTAGGTTATTTAAACTCTTGCTTCTAAGGAAGTGTGTATCTGATGAAGTTAAACTATTGTGGATTAACGAAAAGTGCCTTATTTTTGAGCTTAATAAATACTGCTTTTTGGATCTAGTTGGACTCAACTGGTGTGTGATACAGATCCACTCAGGATTCTTTGGTGTGGATTACCAGTTTTTCATTTTCAGCAGTATGCTGCCTGCTCACCCTGACTAACTAAACTAACAAAAGAAATAAAACAATTGTGACCTGAACTTTGAGTATTCACTGTGTGGCTAATTTAGAGTACAAAACACCTTAAAGCTCACTGTACACAAGCTACAGGAATTCACTCTACCCACACCACTATAAGCCAGTTAGTATTTGCCAACCACTTGATATGAGGTGTGAATATCCCACCACTGCCACCAATTAATATGTGATGCCCGTGCCCTGGCCAAGGAATCAAGGAGCCTCAACCCTCACCACTAACACCAGTGAGGGGTGTCTCATATAGGAAAAAAGGATAACAAATACATGCAGTAAAGTGCAATTTCCCTTAAGAGCACACAGAGATCTCAGTCAGTCTGGGGCTGGTTGCTCCCTTGCACTCCAGGTCCCAAATAAGACTACCCACTGGCACAGTTATAGGGTCCAGATCTCAGCCTAGTGGGCAAGCTAAAATGTCCAGCACCCTCTCTGTTCAACCAGTGCTTCGTGTCCCTGCCCAATTAGCTGAAACACACACACACACACACACACACACACACACACACACACACACACACACACACACACACACACACACACGCACTTTAAGAAGAGTTTATGCATCCACACAGACACTCCTGGGAAAGGCTGGCAAAGGTTCTCCAGCTGTGCCCCTTTTTTCCCAGACTATATGATAATATCAGCTGCCACCACCCACTAATATTTATCAGCTACTCAAAGGCCCTTAAAAGGGTGTCCAATTAATACTGTGCAATATTATTGTCTAATTAGTAGTATAACTAAACGGTCAAGGCTTATTAGAGTGACTTTGTACAGGATCACTATATACATGCAATGTACTCTTAGAGCTTAATTTATCTCTACACAAAACAGCCACAGTTGAAAGGTTTTAAAATACTTAATAAATAATAAAAACACAAGACAATACACAGTGCTAGTTATGAGTACAGAGATCACAGATAAATACTTAAAATAATTCAATAGTACTGTACTGACATCACAGAAAAAATACTTAGTCTAATCTTTCTAGTTTCTAGCTATTTCTAAAAGAAAACACAAGTCTAAAATAAACTTACATACAGAGCAAAGGCAGAGTGCTGATGAGTTGGATGGTCAAAACAAAAATGCTTAATGCTCTCTGATTCTCTCTGTTTTTAAATTCACATTCCTGGTTCCCATTACATCATTCTTCACACTTCCCTGGGTTCCCAGGCTAACAGAAACTACATTTACATTCTTAACATCTCCTTTTTTTATCCTGCAGCTGGTCAGAAAGCAGAGAAATAAAAATACAGTTGCATGTTTAAATCTAGCAATTTAACTGTTGGTTAAAACAATAGAAAGAAAGTCTTCATTTAGACATTTTGGCACCGTGTTTCGATCAAAGGGTCACAACATGTTTACTTGGTCAGCTTTCTGCCAGCAGAGTGCACTGTTGTTCCTTTTTTGCAGTTCCACATCTAACAGCAGTCTTTTCACATTTATACTCAAACCTGTGGCTTATATTAATATGTACAAATGACAGAATTATCTACAAAATTCTATCTGGCTAGGCTGGCAGCCTTCATCTGTCTTCCCCTAATATTCACAGTGCTGTACTGTGGTATTCGTTTCTTGGAGAAGTAAGTAATAAATCTACATATTTTGTTTTCCGATGTTCAATAGTAGTGAAGTTTTTAACAGAGGCTGCTGATATAAGCAGGAAGCAGTGAAATAGGATTATTTTCCATATTGCAGACCTGCAAGATTGTGACAGTAAATGGAAATGTTTTTGTACCCAGAAAAGCAAGGGATTCATTTTTTATGTGTATTATCAATACTCAGGTAGACGTTGAGTGAGGGTTCTAACCAGAGACCAAGAAACTTGAAAGAGGAGACTTGCTCTAAGGGATGCTTGCTATGATCATGAATTGTTAGTCACTGAAGTGAGATTGTAGATCTTGTTGCAAGGTTGTTAGGGAGTGTTTGAAGTAGTACAAGACCATGTCATCTGTGTAGAGAAGGAGGGGATGGTATGGATGATCAAGTGGAAGTTTGCTGATGTATACAGAGAAGAGAAGGGAGGCAAGAATACATCAGTGAGGTACATCTATATGCAGCGGAGAGCAGAGAGAGGTGCAGGAGTTATGCTTCATTGAAAAGTGACAGACAGATAATTCTGAAACCATCAGATGGCATCAGGGATAATGGCTAGTTCTGTAAGGTACATTATAAGAGAGGGGTGGCTAAGTCAAAGGCTCTGGTGAAATCTATAAAAATTGTACAAGAGACTATGCCTTTGTCTCTTGACATGAGAATTTCATCAGTCATCAGTCGCAGACCAGCTGGCTGAGGCCATGCCCCTCCCTGACCATAATTTCATAGGTTCGTAGGTGATTAATAGGCTAACAACCTTCGGACACCTTGTAAAGACAAGGGTTGCTTCACACATGTATTTGTCAGGTGTATGCCTCAGGTTGTTTTATGGGGCTCTATGTATCTTGGGGACATATGGCTCCATCTGTAGAAATACCAGGTGCAGAAGCTTCACTGATTTGTTGGAAAGGAATACTGTGCCTTCCTTATGCAAATCATGATGTAGAAGTACCAGGATCCCTGCAGATTCAGTGATTTAGTTCTGCAACATGCCAGAAAGTGGTGTGATACCTACCCATGTGAATTATCAAGAAGAGATACAGCCTAATTGTTTTAAATATTATCCTTGAAAATGATTTATTTATCTGGTATGGTGTCATTCTGTGTGCATCCTCCACAATCTCCATGTTGTGATTGATCAGCATGGGAAAAATTAGATCACTTTTGGATCCATTTGAGACATTTGACCAAAGATCCAAGTGAAGCAATACATGTGGCCATTAATTGTACTAGAAACATCTGTTGGCACAGTCAGATTGTGCTGGCCACTTCTTCAAATACTATCATGTGATTTTTAATGGATAATTGTGAATTAAGATGTATTCAGGTTTCTTTAGTGTATTTATCATTTGTTAACTCATGAAGTTTCTTGGTCAAAGGACACTTTTTAGCCAAGACATGAGCCACAAGGACAATGATGAATATTATATACAATGGAAAATTTAATGTAGCAAGTCAACTATCATATTTCTAAGCAGTAGGAAGAAACCAAAGTACCTAGAGGAAAACCATACAGATATGGAGAGAACATTCTGGCTCTAGTCAGACAGTAAACAGAAGTCAGATTGAATTCTGATCCCTGAAACTGTGAGACACAAAATCTGATCACTGAGCAACCATGGAAAACAGTAGAAAAATAACACTTCGCACTTACAGCATGCAAAACTTTCAAAAAGTCATAATGTAATCCTTGCAGAAATTAAATTACAATAGAGCAAAACTGCAGCCTCTGACTCATGAACTTTTTCCTGAAGGCATGACCTGAGTGGAAAGGCATCTTTGAAGAGGACAAATGTACAGCAAGTAAGTACAGAAAAGCAGGCTTCTGGTGTCTTTTAACATGACTCTACACTTATGTCTCTGTTACTACAGCTTTAAAGTAGTTCCTCCACAGCAAGGGCATGCTAATAATGATCTCTTGTGTGGGAAGAAGAACACTGTACATGATAAGAACAAATTTGAAGAACTGGGAATAATAAACACACCCATCACTTGCATGATGTGTGATCATTATCAAGTCTCTAGAAATAGTGCAATATTTTTAGATATGAATAATAAAATAACTATTAACACATCCATCAAATGAAGTAGCCTTGGCCGCTTCTATGCATGCATTCTATGAGGGCAGAGAGTATCCATTTTTACCTCTAGGAATCACACTGGCAAGGACAGCTGCATTAACATGAGACAATAATGTCATCAGCTTTTCCTTCCATGATTATTATACTTCTGACATAATTATCCTGCAAAACAGTTATGGAAATAAAAAAATAACTATGAAAAAAGTGTGACTCAGTTTGCTAGTGAACTAAAGACAAATAAGGCATTACACAAATTAACTAATCAGACAGACATATCTTGGAATCCAAGAGGACATTTTGGATCACTGTTTAGATCTAATTAGGTAGTGGCATTGTCTACAGCTATGAAGCTGAGATGCTTTGGTTCAGTTCAGCGTTTGCAGACAGCAATGAATACCATCCAAAATAGTCTAGAATACATTAAAAATGCTACAAAATAGCTAACAAATAACTTAAAATACAAATATGGGATGCTGTTATTTAACTTCTCTGCATTCTCCAAATGAGTGTGGAAATGAATCTTGACTGCAATGTACCTTTTCCAGCCCAAATTAGAAACAGAAAAAAAGTATTGAAAAGCTGCATTTTGTTAGATCCACAGTGAAAGTGTGTGTGTGTGTGTGTGTGTGTGTGTGTGTGTGTGTGTGCGCGCGCGTGTGTGTGTGTGTGTGTGTGTGTGTGTGTGTGTGTGTGTGTGTGTGTGTGTGTGTGTGTGGGTTTGTCCAACATTGCATGTTAATGAACTGTTATCTGCCATCATTTCTCTCACTGCTCTATGGCAGAGGATCAGTCTGTAAGAGGTCAATATAATTTCCTTTGTTTAATTCTCTCTGTGATGTAAATATTGCATTTATTCAAGTTCCTCATATGATGTTCCTATGCCTGGGTTGGAATTATGCTTGTCACTTCATACTATTTTATAAAATTTCTATTAATTTCACCTATTCATATGTTTCAACATGGTATCACAACCATGAACCTCAAACTAGCTTGCTGCTGTTATTGTAATATAATAACAGCCTTCTGCATATTACCTAGGACACAGCTGCCTTCACCTTCTGCCAAACAAGGGACCTAATTCCCATTCAGTTGCTTTCTAGATCACACATACACAGACAGGCGCCATGCCAGATCTTATCACTGTAGACAAGACAATTATATCTCTCTTTACACAACATGCATCTTTAAATCTGAACTGTTGTCCAGTATATAATATTATTAATCTTAAGGTCTGAGTAGTAGATTAGATGTCAGATCATTTAGTACTGAACATGAGCAGCAGACTGGCCTGTCTGACAATAGAGGGAACCACCAGATTCCACTCACAGCTGATGTGTCTCACAATGTTGGATCATTGGAAACACAATTCACTGTAACACTGTTTGGTAAAATTATTCAAATAATCTGTTTGCTACATGAATTCAGTATCCAGAAATATCCCCCTTACCCACTGACACAGAGAAATGCAAACTACTTCAACTGTGAAGTAGGTCAAATATAGTGAGCAGTACAGAGGTACTCCTAAACCCACTTAAAATTTCATACAAACACAATTCACTGAAATTAATTTGGTGAACTATTGTCTTGTCAGACTGTTTCATTCATCTGCAGAAGACATTGATGCTTGACCATTTTCTACAAAGCCAGTTAATGCATAATGAAAAGGACTCCACAACAGAAACTTCTCTGAGCCATGTTAGCCCCTCTTTTGCTATCTTATGTTGTTCTCTCCTCAGCTCATTAACAGAGTTTTCAGTCTACACTTAGCTCCTGCCATTATTGTGGGTTCTGTCACCCCAGCATGCTAATTTTAATGGTAATCTCTACCGCATGATTCTGCTCTAACCACTTTTCATGTGTTCTATTGGCAGCTTTCAGTGTCATTCAGAGTGTTACTTACCCAGATTGGTTCCAATTATCTACAGATCCTTCCCCATGCTAACTCATTAGGCAGACACTAAAATCATATTCCAGAATATACTTAAATGTTACATACAGTAGTATATAAAAAGAGTTAGTATTCCTTTCAGAAACTATGACTACTAAAAGGGGATAGTGAGCAATGTTGCGACGTGCCGAAGCCACTGAATGACAATTTCTAGTATAGCTCTGAACTACAAGAAGCTTTGTATGAATGCCTCCTTCATAATCTTGACAATATATATTCTTCAAGCCAATATTTATCTATAATATAGTATCATAATAAATGTTGTTTTGACACTGTAAGCTGCTTTTTGGGACTTGCCTGACTTTTTTGATTTAGGAACATAATAACATACTAGGCAATCAATCACAGGGACCATAAGATGCCTAGCCATATGCACCTTTAAGCAGACTCTTTTCAAGCCCTTAATAGTGCTAACCTCCTAAACTGATCAGGGCTGCACATGATAACCCTGGTGTATATATGCTGTGCATGAAGATGCCCTCTGCTTTTACTAAGGTCTTTACCAAATCATGTCCATGGAAATGGAAAGACAGCAGGATGACTGAGCAAGCCATCCACTGTCTAATTCTGTCATTAGACATATCCCGGGATTCAATAAAGCATGCTTAGTGTTTTTTCACCAAGCCTCCATCCTGGTAGGATGCACACTTAGCCATGTAAAAATTTAAATTCAGTTTGCATCGTGTATAGGCTCACACTCTCGTGGAAAGAAGTTAAACACTGTGGCTTGTTAATCATCTTTATTTTTCTCACAAAAACTGCATCCATATCCTATAAAGTCTCTAATCCTGCATTTAATTTGTATTTCTCATATTTTAGGTTACATGCATTCAGCTTTAAGTTGAATTTATGTGGTTTGTAAATTATAGCTAGTTCTACCATAACCATTCATTTATTTATTTTAGTTTTAATTTGTTTATCAGGGTAGTACACTGATCAATTCTGACAAATGTTAGTCTCAGCTTAGGGTCAAAAACTGCTCCGACATACAACATAGACAAGCATAGAACAACACATAAGTGAAAGTAAAACAGTGCAATGGTAGAGTAGTGGTTTTGGTAAATAGTAAATCTGATCTATTAATTTTGAATATGTGCAAAAGTTTCAAAACATTTATGAAAATAGAGTAGAATAAATAAGATAAATATGATAAATATAGGTGGCCATACTGGTGCAGCGGTTAGCATTGCCACCTCAGAACAAGAGGTTCTCTGGTTCAATCCTTGGTTGGGGTGCCTTCTGTGTGGAGTCTGCATGTCCTCCTTGTGGGCACATGGGTTTCCTCCGGGTGCTCCGGTTTCCTACCACATCCCAAAGACTGGGTGGATTGGACACTCTAAATTGGCCCTAGGTGTGAGTGTGTGTGTGTCTCCAGCATTGCATGTTAATGAACTGTTATCTGCCATCATTTCTCTCACTGCTCTATGGCAGAGGATCAGACTGCAAGTGGTCAGTATATTTTCCTTTGTTTAACTCTATCCCTGTGATGTGAATATTGCATTTATTCAATTTCCTCATATGATGTTTCTATGCCTGGGTAGGAATTATGCTTGTCACTGCATACTATTTTATGAGATTTCTGTTAATTTCACCTATTCATATGTTTCACCATGGTAGCACAACCATGAACCTCAAACAAGCTTGCTGTTGTTATTTTAATATAATAACAACTTTCTACATATTACGTAGCACACAGCTGCCTTCACCTTCTATCAAAGAAGGGACCTAATTCCCATTCAGTTGCTTTCTAGATCAGACGCCATGCCAGATCTCATCACTGTAGACAAGACAATGATACCTCTCTTTACACAACATGCATCTGTAAATCTGAACTATTGTCCAGTATATAATATTATTAATCTTAAGGCCTGACTAGTAGATTAGATGTCAGATCATTTAGTACTGAACATGACCAGCAGGCAGGCCTGTCTGATGATAGATGGAACCACCAGATTCCACTCACAGCTGATGTGTGCCAGAATGTTCGTCATTGGTAAAACAATTCACTGTAACTCTGTTTGGCAAAATGATTCAAAGAATCTGTTTGCTAAGTAGATTCCATCTCCAGAAATAGTTCCTTTACCCACTGACTCACAGGACTAGGTACTTACGTATTATCGCAACCAGATTTTCGTGGTTGCAAAATTCGCATACTGGAATCGAAGTGAGTGCAAGAAACACTGTAAGGTGTTGTGGTCATTACTGCTATTGTAAGTCATTACTGCTAAAAAATAAGTTTGAATTACCTTCAGGATGAAAAATAACTGAAAAATTCCGCTTCCTGTTTTGCATGCATTACACACGCTTAATTGTCAAGGCTGCTCTCTTATCTAAGAAAGGAATGTTTTCACTGTGAGGAATGAATCCTAACAATTTGAAGACAGACACAAGAATCATGCTTTTGGTAAACTATTTATTTCTGACTCATGCTTGAATATAACCTTTTTGATGAGAAACTTGCAGTAACTGATGCTTTTCTAAAGGAGGTGGATTATGTGTACAGCTTATTCTGGGGCTGTTTTTCATGGAAGAAGTTGGAATTAGTAGTTTGGTTCGGTTTTGTGCTTATGGCATGTTCAGACAGGATTTTGGTAGATATGTGGGTGAATCACTGAGCATTTCTAGCAACTCTTGGTAGTTGGTGGAACTGCGTGCTGTGAGTAAACATCTTCAGATTTGCCGAACTGTGTGTGAAGTGGCATAATGTTTAACTCCCTTGTCCCAGGAGTCCCTAAGGGAGAAAGGCAGCAGTCCCTGAGCAATCAATGCCCCTTACTCACTACTTGCAGCAGCAATCAGCTTGGGTTTTGCGACTACTGGCCATGAACATTCCGACGGTCTATTCCTCAATAACTTGCCTTTGCTGCGCTTGTAATCAGCAAGGAAGTGTTTGTGATGCGGTGTAGCAGTGTGGAGTTCGCATAGTGAGACATAGCAGGTAGGAGTCGAAATATTTACAGTTATTCCTCCCTGCCTCATATCGTGTGTGGCACATTACTTACTTACTTACACTCCCCTTTCCAGTTTAATAAACCAGTTTTCTCAGAAACATTACAAATTATGTGAGTTCGAAAATCTGGTTGCGATAATACGTAAGTACCCAGGACTATAAGCTACTTCGACTTTCAAGAAGGTCAAATATAGTGGGCAATACAGAGTTACTCCCATACCCACTAAAATTTTCATATAGGCACAATTCAGTGAAATTCATTTGGTGAACTGCTGTCAGACTGCTTCATTCATCTGCAGAAGATGTTGACTCTTGTCTATATGACCATTTTCTATAAAGCCATCTCATATTTAATGAAAAGGACACCACAACAGAAACTTCTCTGAGCCATGTTAGCCCCTCTTTTACTATCACGTTCTCTCCTCAGCTCATTAACAGAGTCTTCAGTCTACACTTAGTTCCTGCCATTCTTGTGGTTTCTGTCACCCCAGCATGCTAATTTTAATAGGAATCTTTACAGCATGATTGTGCTCTAACCACTTTCCATGTGTTCCACTGGCAACTGTCATGTAATAAGGGTGTTACTTACTCAGTTTGTTTCCAATTACCTACAGATCCTTCCCCATGCTAACTCATTATGCTGGCCCTAATCATATTCCAGAATATACTCAATTGTTACATACAGTAGTATATAAAATGTGTTGGTATTCCTTTGAGATACTATGGTTAAAGGGGTTAGTGAGCAATGTTGCTAGGTGCTGAAGCCAGCGAATGACAATCTCTTGTATAGCTACTGAACTATAAAAAGCTTTGTATGAATGGCTCCTTCATAATCTTGACAATATTCTCAACTATTTTT